>NC_056730.1:829066768-829254268 GCF_019279795.1 Protopterus annectens | reverse complement strand
GTACACAATCCCTGAGATTCAGGCAGTATTACAGAGAATGGGCAGCTTTACCATCAGTAGTTTTCCCATCACACTAACCCTTCAGGATTTATTGATTTCAATGCTGCTGCGGTTTCCTGCTAATGTGAGCCTCAGCATGAAAGTTGATTCTGCTTAACCAGCTGTATGGTAATGAGGCAATCTAGGGGAGCAGCTAATACTAATTAACTGTGTGTTTTTCCTTACAAATGTACATGGCTCCCAATTTATGCAGCTAAGCAAATTGCTTGGATAAGTAAATTACCATAGGGGAAGTCAACCAATTAGTTTAGTGGAAGCAGCCATGGTTCAAGCAACCTCAGTGAAGATTAGCAAAGATGGCTTCGGGGAGGTCAGTTTTGTGTGTGTATGTGTGTGTCTGTGTGTGTGTGTGTGTGTGTGTGTGTGTGTGTGTGTGTGTGTGTGTGTGTGTGTGTGTGTGTGTGTGTGTGTCTGTCTGTAGTGGTGTGAGGCCTGAGTAAAATCATATGGATGTGTGTGTGTGTGTGTGTGTGTGTGTGTGTGTGTGTGTGTGTGTGTGTGTGTGTGTGTGTGTGTGTGTGTCTGTAGGGGTGTGAGGCCTGAGTAAAATCATATGGATGTGTGTGTGTGTGTGTGTGTGTGTGTGTGTGTGCGTGTGTGTGTGTGTGTGTGTGTGTGTGTGTGTGTGTGTGTGTGTGTGTGTGTGTGTGTGTGTGTGTGTGTGTATGAGTGTGTGCATGTGCCTATGTCTGCATGTCTGACTGTGGGGGGGTGCTTATGTGATGAAAGGAGGATTTGTGTATATGGGAAACACTAGTGCCATCACAAGTCTGATAGGATTAATGGTAAAATGCGTGATTCAGAGATATACTAATGAGATGAAAATGTTGTCTTCTTCATTACTATCATAGCTATCTCTGAATCACATTTTTCCTCGGTCACATAAACAGACCTACCTGTGAAATGCTGTTTACCTGAGCAATAGGATTCTTTCTGAATCCTAGGTCCTGACTTTCACCAGAATATAGTATACTAACAAATGAAACATTTGTTAAATATGTACTCTGTTACAATTGTGGTTCGATTTTTAAAAGAATAAACAGTAAATTTTTCCTGAGTGGTATACATGGTTATTGTTATTGATAATCTAATGTACTTGCTACAAGATGCAATTCTCATCTTAAAAATGCCAAAAATGTCATAAAATAGATTGGATTAACACCTAAACTGTTCTCTAAAGGACGTCATGCTCTAGAAACTTAAAGAAATGTAGATATACTGTTTATGCTTATCTGAGTTTATTAAAACAAAACTTCTGTTCTCTGTGGGAATAGAAGCATTATTCCATACTACCACTGCTTTACATGGCATAAATGCTATGGGACACTGCAGAGATGCACATGGACAGAGCTGTAGTGAGCGAGTTTGGTAACCCTAGTTCCAAACAATTTTTGCTCTTCCTTTAGGTATCAAGCCATTTCTTATTTATGCTAGTCAACTTATCACAAAGAAGCTGAAGCATTGCAGTACCTGGACAGTGTGCTGTGTTCAAAGTAGTAACAAATGAAATGTTGGGATCTGGTAGACAAGTCCCAAAACATGGAGACTGAATAGCTGAAAATGAACTTACATATACTAAGTCCACAATTGTCATTTTTCAGAATATTCCCTTTTCTCTGCATTATGGGGATCTCAGGGTTGGTATATATAAGTCTGGGATGGGTGGATGGCTTGCCTCTCCACACACTGGGAGGGAGGGGGCTGCAGGGATGGTTGTTCCCTTGCAACAAAGAAGGTTAAAGAAGAAAAGTGATCTTCAAGATTCACTCTTTTCCTGGATTGAGTTCCTTTTCTTTTTGGAATTTTTAGGGAGCCACCTAGTAATACAGTAATATAGATGAATATATTCATATATTCATAGAATATTACTAGGCTAATGACCCAGGGGGGTCCTTTCTAAAAGTACACAAATTTTCCTGAAAGAATAATGATGCTCTGTATCTGAATAGGACATTGACAAACAGGCATTTTTAAGCTACCGCCCTCCGTAAGGAACATGGGTGCCAGGCCCAGTATAAATCTCATATTCCCAATCCACTGATCTAGGTTGCACTTAAAATGGGCAATAAATAGACAAACTCAGCTTTACATGGATGGGAAGCCTGTTCTATAGGAGAGGCAGTCTCTGGAACACATATCTGTTTCTCTAGCATGTTCTGTTTAAGCCACAGACACAATTCAGATTCCTAGACCAGATAGATATTTTTTTTTTGCTAAATCAAATATCTGTAATGTTTATAGCAAGCCTGAAATGCTCAAAAACATTACTGAAAAATGAATTAGCTAAGAGTAAAATAATATGTCACATACATTTATCTGTTATTACATATGGCAATCTGTTTTGGCAGCACCTTATTGTACAGACACCTATAGAGTGCATGGAAACTAAACCTTATAACAATCTAAAGAAGTCTTTTATAAATAAAATAAGGAAGGGAGTTTGGGGTGTCAGTAGTCCATTTTCAAAGAATACAAACATATTGTTTTAATGGATGCATGTAAGGTAAAGCTATCTCCCACCTTAATCCTCAGGAATTAATAAAAAACAAATACTTGCGGTATCAGTTTTCATGTTGCGTGCACTCAATTCTTGTTTTAATTTGGTATAACAGCACTGCAAAGTGTTACAGGCTCTCTTAAGGGGAATGCATTGTGACCAGAAAGGGTGTTTGGACAGGCTCAGCAAACCAGTTACTAAATGTAAAACAAATTCAGGCAACAGCCAGAAACAGGAAGCTAATAAAGAACATGCTAAACGTTTAAGATTAACAGGCACAATCAGAGAATTCTTTAGCAAGCATCTGAATCCTGGAAGATATGAGTCTATAGTTTATACAACATTCCAAATTAATGTTCTTTCCATTATGTAGGTAGAACTCTGTATGGACCACTTCCGTAACAACAGGAAACTGGAAATAATGTAGCTGCCATTCTAAGCTTATACAGACAGAAAGCTTCTCCAAAGTTGATTGCACCCTCCTGAGAGATGGTATAAAGAGCTTCACAGCCCCCTCTCTAGGAAATAGCACCAGTATTCAAAACTATACCAAAGCACTATACAAGTATTTATATAGATTCATGGAATCAGGAATTCCCAACAGGACTAAATCATCCTCTGCAAGGAAAAGTAAACCTGTGCGGTGGACATCTGCAATAAATAAACTCTATAACAAAAGGAAAACATTGCTCTCCAGGACCAAGAAGGAGCAGGTGCCCAACTGGAAGCAATCTCTCCTTAGCCTCAACAAGTAAATAAGAGCACTAGTGAAATCTGCCAAAGCAATCTTTGAGTCCAAATTGGCCACATCTACTAGAGACAATCATAAGGCCTTCTTCACATATGTCCATAATCTCAAAGGAAGCACCCAAATTTGTTCAGAACTGGTGGTCAAGGACACCACATATACAAATGCCGTAGATATAGCAAAGTTGCTGGCTGACAAATTCAGCGAAAACTCCACCCTTCTGTCTCCACATCAGTAAATCAGGACATTCCCAGTACCTGCCCCCTTCCCCTTATATCTAGGGAACAGGTCATCACTGATCTCTCAAAGGCAAAAAATGCAGCCTCCACGGGACCCGATAACATTCCAGGCTGCATCCTACATGGACTCAGGTGGGAACTTGCAGTACCATTAGGTGCCCTATTTAACCAAAGCCTGAGTATCGGCTTTGTCCTTACTGAGTGGAGGACAGCCAACTGATCTGTGAAATTACATACCCATCAGCCCAACTAGCCTGATCTACAAGGCCATGGAACAGATTATCATGGACCTCATGAACAAGGACATTGGCAACCTTTAAACACTCAATGCCACACAGTTTGGCTTCATCAAGAGGTGGTCATGTCTGTTAAATTTAGTCAACTTTTTTGAGACAGTCACCAAAACCATGGACGGGGGAAGACGGTGCACACTGCCTACCTTGACCTGCCCAAAGCCTTCAACACTATTCCCCACTTGGGCATCATAGATAAACTCTCTCAACCAGGCATCAATCCATATGTTACCAGATGGGTAGCTAACTGGCTCACAGATAGAACCCACCTAGTCAAAATAGGGGAACCACCTCAAGCAGTAGACCTGTAGTGAGTGGCATACCCCAGGATTTGGTCTTGGGGCCTCCATTATTTAGGATATACTTTTCTGAGGTGCAGGCCAAAACCAGTGGGCTATGGCTGACCAAGTTTGCAGATGACTGCAAGTTGGCTGCTGTCATCAATCCTCTTACTGATTTAGACATCCTCCAAGAGCCTCTCACCCAAACAAATGGCTGGTGCCAGAAACATGGCCTCAAGCTGAATACCAGAAAATGCATCATCATCCCCTTTGGAGAGTATGACATATCCACACATTATCACATTAATAACAATGTCCTAAGAATGCAATCAGTCATGAGGGATTTGGGCACCCAGATTGATAGCAACCTGAATTTTGACCACCATGTTCCTTCTGTTGTACGGAAGACTTTCTACATGGTCCACCTCATAAGTAAGGGTATCTCATCCAGGGATAAGGAGGTCATAGCGTCCTTGTATTCTTCCCTTATAAGGCCCATTATTGAGTACAATGGCCCATTCGGCATGTACCTCGCAAACCACATTCAACAGATGGAGAGACCACAGAGGTTCCTCACCAGGAGAATCCAGGGCCTCAAAAATGTACCATAAACTGATAGGCTAAAAGCCCTATCCCTCTACCCAGTTTCATACAGACTCCTCAGAGGTGACCTCTGCCTGGCACACAAGGCAATCTCGGACCCTGCCTTGATGGGACTGCTGCACATCCACAAGTCAACCTCCACTCAAGTAACCTGCATGTATGGCCTCAACCTGGTCTGTGACATCAACAGGACTTGCTGGCAGAACAGATTTGTCTCCCAGACACTCCCCCATATGTGGAATAAACTCCCTCTCCATGTCAGGAAGGTACTTTTTTACCTCTTCTTAAGCACAACCTGGATAACTGGATGAGAAAGAGAAAATACATCCCTGAGATTCAACCCATGCCCCTACTGGACAGGGGCATTGAGTGCTGACTTGTCTAAACATGGGCTAACCTCTTGGCTAGGCCTATAAAGGTCTCAGGGCCAATAGTCTAGTAACTTCCTATAATCCTATGATAAATATTCTTCGCATTATAATATTCACAGAGCACCTTATCCATAATACCCACTTTATGGCATTGAGTAGAGTGATCCTGTCATCATCTACATAAACCATTCATTCTTACATGCTTGACAGTGTAACAAAATAGAATGAAAATCATTTGACACTTATCTCATAGATAGATGATGAAGACACATTTTTTTGTCTTGGAAAAACACATGGCCGAATGGCTTCTTTAATGGCTATAAATAGTTATCACATAACCCTTTAGGCTGTACTACATCACACATATAGCTGTCAGTGTACAAAACAAATAACTTTTACCAATAAACATTATCAATGCAACATATTAATCATATATTAATGTTTTATGACACATGGAAGGGAAAGGTAAGTGTTTTCCCACCTCTGCTCTTGTGCTTTAAGTAAGCTATATGACATCAAGTCTTCTGCGTGTATTTTAGCTTGCATAGTGTCTATCCCGAAGAAATTGTTTCGGTGTCCTAGTTTGTAAGCAATAGCCTTATAGTCTGTAAACTGTCCTCCAATGGCATCCCGCTGGTCAGCTTTTACTCTTTACTTCCTCACAGATACTGACATGTATGCATACTGCTCTTACTCAAACTATTTATTTATTTATTTTATATTTTCTTCACTTCTTCTAGACTGCTATTCATATTATTTATATCCTCCTGTCTTTCTTTACTGTAACTGCATACTTTCAAGGAAGCCACCCTTGGTCTCACCCCCCACCACCTTCCAGCTCTGAGCTAGTATTTGTGCACAGTCCATATTGACTCAATGTACTCAACTGTCTCTTTAGTGTGTTTTTATTTTGCTATAAAAGTGTCCCTGCAAGCAAATATATATGTATGTAACAGTGAAGTCTGCAGTTTGATCACCTGTCTGAGGGTTATATTTTTATGTAAATTACAATATTATGGCAGTCTAAAACAAAGAACTTTGTTCACTATATTAGCTCTATTTTCTTAGACCACAGCAGTCCCACTGGTACTATCGCCTTTATCTGTGCTCCATTTATAGTTTTCAGCAGCCCACACTTTCCCTTCCTTAAGTTTATTTCTCTTCTGGTGTAACCAATTTCAGTTTTAAGCCAGTATTCTTCCAGAGCTGCACTCCTGCATTCTGGCTTACTTTTTTTCATTATTTTGCTGATCTGCGGAGTTGGGATAGCCTTTGGACTTTGCATGTCAAAGTCCATAGAAACCTCCTTATATTACAAAGTTGTTCAAACAATCAAGTGCAATTTGTATTGCTATCACCGTTACTCAGGTCAATGTCATATTGGACTAACTCTCATACTAGAACTGTGTCTCACAGCAACAAAATCAAGATTTTCAACTACTAGCACAGAGGCCTTTTAAACTGCATTGTTCCTTCCACTTATTTCTATCAGAAGATTTGTGGCTGCTTAAGTTCAGTCACTGATTGTTTTTTTTTTTTTCTCTCTGTCTTTTTGCCAAGTTTTTAAACCACTCTGTTCTTCATAGCTAATGCTTGGGCTCATTCTGCTCCCCCTATCCTTCCCCCAAGTCCCGTATACCCCCTCTTACTCTACATTTATATTTCCATAGCGCCACCCACATATTCTTCAAACCAATTCCATCAGTTTCCTCCAGAAGAAACACAATCAGTTACTCCCAAAAGTAGCACCCACTCTACTTTACCACCCTAGAGTCTCTCTCAAACTGTCTTAATCTTTGCCCCCTTTAACTATAAATTACATCTCTACAACCAACCCAGTACCCTCCTAACATTTTCTAATCCTAACTTACAACAAAGTTAAAGCCAAGTTAAATAAAATGTCCCTAACTTAGATTATTTTATTATTCCTGCTCAGTCTACTAGCCTTCATCACAAATTATCAAACCCACCTTCTTCAAATACTTAGGACTTCAACTAATCCTCACAAAGAATATCATCTACCCCATCTGTCTTTCTCCATAACACCCTGTCTCTACAAACAAACCATATCTCATTTATGTATTTATGAATATCTCAAAACTAAGTATCCAAACGTATGATGAAATACTAAAACAAGACCAAAATATAACTGGCCACACTCTTCCCTCTGTAAAATATCAGTTAACAAAAATTAGCGGAGATATTCACCCCAACCTAGGTCTCACTGTTCATAAAACCATCACTTCCATTCCCAAAATAAACTAGTCACCTAATACATCTCAACCAAAAACAGAACCCAAACTCACCTCACTAAATATGAACCTAACAAGCATGTGCAATAAAATCCATGACATACATGCCTACCTTGCCACATACACTCCTGATGTAGTCATAGCTACAAAAACCTGGTTAAAAAAAATAAAGGATAGTGAGATCACCCCCCCAGGATGCAATATACTCAGACATGACAGACAAAACAAGCATGCAAGTGGTGTAGCAGTCATCTGTAAAAATTCCCTAAACCTTCAACTTGCTTCCACAGGAAATACCCAAATTCAACAATGCCAAGCCCCTAATAACACTACTAAAAAATCAGCAATATGAAAACTATATGTTTAACATCAATTTATATCTCTACAAAGACATTCGTCTGGAGCGTTTCCCTCCGGGCGTCCTCTGAAAATGGACTCTGTCCCAGTTGGACTTTCCCAGTAAACAAATGTCAAATAAATATACCACCAGGGAATTACATTGATACTGCTGAAAACATCCTGTACTGGATATCCCAACAAGTTAACCATGAAACTATAATACTTGCAGACTTAAATACAGACTGACAACTTATAAATTGCACTACCCTCACTGAATCCATAATATTGGTCAACTCCAGACAATTAATAGCCACACCTACCAGAATCAATAAAGCTTCAGGCAGATACTCAATGTGAGACTTGAGTCTTGCAAACAAACCAGACAAATTGACAAAAGTAAGCTTCTTCTCAGATAGCATAAGTGACCACATACCAACATATGCCATTATAACTCACCATAACCTAGATAAACATATTATCCATAATCAGATATGAAATACAACCAATTTCAGCGAAGACATTTTCAACAAAACACTAAAACAATATAACTGGAATGTACTTAGAACAATGACATTAGATACTGCTGTACAGCACTTTAATAACACATTTTTACAGACCTTAAATAATCTAACACCAGTATGTAATAAACAAGTAAAGTCTAACCCCGCACCAAGGCTGACAAAGGAAACAAAAAAATCATGATAAGAAAAGGATAAAGGCTGGAAACAATTGGTATAAAAATACAACTCAAAATGCCTTCAAGCAATTTAGACATTTTAGAAACCTTGCAAATCTCATTGTCAAACAGGATAAGCAAACATACTATACCAACCTACTAAACAAGCATAAAAATAACTCAAAACTTTTTTGGTCATCACTAAATAAACTAGTCTACCCTGACAAGACCACCACCCCCTCTCCAGAACCAGACAATATGACAAACTATATCCACACACATTATAAGTCCTACTTTATACAATCAATATTATCTCTCTTAGACACTAATACATCTGACCTCCTCTTTCTCTACCCCTGTCCAATAAGAACCATCCACAGCTCTTCAGTATTAGTCCAGTACCTACCTCATAATGAAGTTGTTCCTTAAACTAAAAACGACTTCCATAGTTATAGACCAACTACCATCAGACTATCCTAAAAATGTCCACAGAAGTCATAGCCTTTCCTGTGTCCATACTAATTAATAGGTCTATAGCAAAAAGATATGTCCCATCACTGTTGAAAAAAATCTTAGATCATACCACTGCACAAAGGAGGTGCATCTACAGAGTTTAATAACTACAGAAAGCAGCAGTTCTCTCCTCCTCTCCAAAATATTAAAGAAATGCATCGATTAACAGCTGGTGCAATACCTAACCTCAAATAACATGTTCTCTGAAACATATCATGGCTTTAGGCCACAGAACAGCACCACTACTGCTCTACTACATTTTTCAAATATAATAAACCACCATAGAAACCATGGTCTGCTTGTGTCTGCTATGTTCTTAGACTTGCCAAAGTCATTTGATACTGTCTCGCACCAGCAACTGCTCGTTCAACTCTCCTCAGTAGGGTTTTCACAACACTCCTTTTTGTGGTTTCTTAGTTACTTATCTGGAAGACAACAGGCCATTAAATAATGGCAACAAACCTACTCATCCTTTCAACCAGTTATTACAGATGTCCCTCAGAGCTCTATCTTGGGTCCCTTCCCATTTAATATATTTATTAATGACCTCTACACCTCCACTTACCATGATAGTATTCAGTATGCAGATGACTTAACGTTAGTATAGGTGGACTCAACAATAAATAAGCTCCAAGACATTACCCCCCCCCCCCCAATTTTTCTTCTCTGTAGAAACCTGGCTCAAAGAATCAAACCTCCTACTCAATCCCAAGAAAACTAACTTAATGATTTTTACCACAAAAATTCCTCAAAATAAAAAGCAATTTTTAACATAAAATCAGCAAATTATACTGTCACTAAAACTGTAGCTCACAGTAAACACTTAGACATTTTAACAGATATCACTCTCAGATATGATCAGCATATGCTGCACACCATTAAATCTACACACCAGAAACTAGGCTCCCTTTGCAGGACCAATGGATTACTTACACATTCCTTACAGATACTGCAAGAAAACCTCTAGCCACCACCTTCTTATTGCCCTCTCTCTTATATTCCACTCCTATCCTAAAAAACTTCAACAATAATCAAAGAAACATACTTGCCTTTTGCTACAGTAAAATAAATGTCACAAATCTCCCTCATAGAACTCACCATTGTCATAGCTTAAAGCAATTAAACTGGCTTGAACTGCACAACTACCTAACATATTCACAACTAACTGCAGCACACAAACTCATTCATCATCCAGAAAAATGCCCTGCACTACAAAACGTATTACTGCCTTACTGTCCAACAAGGGACCTCCACTCTAGTAACAAATTCTTATTACTTACAAGTAAGTCAAATAATGCTTCAGGAAACTTTCTCTACTTTCAATGCATTGCTAAACTCTGTCATAGTATCTCCACACAAAACTATTGACAAACTCAGTAGTTCTAAATCACTGCTTAAACAACATCTTAACCAGTCCTAGTCCGGCACATGCTCATCAAATGGTTAAGACTTTGTGCTCATCATACAATACTCTCAAATTCTCTCCTTAGAATACTTTTAACCTCTCACTGAAATGACAAAACAATTTTTGATATATAACTGTTATCTGTGTAATTCACTAAGTTGAATGTGGACTGTCTCATTAGTAGCTTCTACTTTTGTAAAATCTTAGTATAAATGTAATTACTGTTTGTGTATAAATGTAAATAGAAATGTAACTACTGTAATGTATTTAACTGGAACTTAATATAATGCAATGTAAGTAAATATCTATATCTATGTATCTATATCTATATCTATATATACATCTATATCTATATATACCTGTATGCTGCCCACCTTAGTAATGCATGCTAACCCTAACCCTGCCCCTGTCATAACCCCTACACTGCATCTAAATTAAAAAATAAAAATAAAATAATAAAAAAAAAATTCCTATACAATGTTCAAACAAATTTGGGATGATTGTGTTCAGGTTTTCGAAAGTATGTCAGAAAAAGAAATTTGTTTCCTTTTTCAATGTACTGTGTGTTGATGTGGTGTATTAGAGATTTAATGATTGGTAGATATGTCTTTGGTTGTAGGTTTAGATGTCAAACAAGTGATGCCAACCAATCATGCGATATGTGTGTGTGTGTGTGTGTGTGTGTGTGTGTGTGTGTGTGTGTGTGTGTGTGTGTGTGTGTGTACATGGTTACCTATGAAAAGATCGACCTGCTGAAATATCGAACAGCATATGGTCGAGACCATATGCTCAATATTTCAGAAAATCGATCTTTCCAAATTATAAAAAAAAAAAAACAACTACAAGACATTACTGCAGGGGGGCAAGCCCCCCTGCAGTCCCATGAGGGGGCTGTGCCCTCCCACATCCTCTACTTAAATATACCAACTCCGAGATTACGCTATACTAACAATACAGCACAGAACAAGAAGTTTTCCTATTCCCTGCTGTAGCACAATCTCGGAGTTGGTATATTTAAGTAGGGGTGTGTGTGGGGTACAGCCCCCAAAATAGGGGGTGCAGCGGGGCTTACCCCCCTGCAGTAACATCTTGTAGTTATCTGTTTTTTTTGTTTTTTTAATAATTTGGAAAGATCGATCTTCTGAAATATTGAGCATATGGTCTTGGCCATATGCTGTTCGATATTTCAGCAGGTCGATCTTTTCATAGGTAACCATATACATATATATACTATATATATATATATATATATATATATATATATATATATATATATATATGTTTGTATATAAAGGGAGATATAGATATAGAGACGTACATGTCTATATGTATGTGTGATATTAAACTATCAATTATCATTCCATTCCATTACTGCTATACAGTATAATATAAGACGGAGCATAAGAAGTAGCTGAGACTTTAAAACGCACACACACTTTCTACCTACAGCTAAGTTTGGTGTGTATGTGTATATCATTGCAAGAAGGCTGGAACTAAACTCAATTTGACAATGCCAATGGATTTATAAACTAATGTACTGTGTCTTATAAGTCTATACATAGAGAGAATTAAATCTAGGATTAGCTTTTAGTCAGAAAATAGTATCGCTATTTAGCTCTTACATCATTTAGATGTTTAGTTATATTTCATACCTTTCAGCTATTTGTCCATCTTTTCATGTTTTTTCATACCCTTTGTGGAACTGTCACTTGGTGAAGTGGATTTCATGTCTCCTGAAAGTAATTGGGTAAATTGTATAGATAAGTATAGCCTCTTGGCATTTCAATAATTAAAGTGTAGGATAGGAACCAATCATTTTTTATTCTATATTTCAGCCAATCAGCAGTGATAAGTACTGAGTATATCATAATCAAAAACAGAGTTAAATTTGATTTTATTAATGATCATGATCTTTCTGGTATCATATCTGTTAGCTCCTAACCATTTACACCTGACAAGGTTCCTAAAACACTTAGCACTTTGTCATGTAAGTCATAAAAGTGCTGATGTCTTAATGTTGTAGAGTAGAACTCTAACTCATTTGGTTTTCAGTGTAGCATACCATTATATCTATTGTCCTCAGTAAACAATGCACCATGAAGCATGATTTGTTTTTTTTTTTTGGCCTGGTCACAGTAATTTTTTCTGCCTTTGGACAGATTATTTGCAGTGCTTAATGGGACATTAGCTCAGTATAGAAAAAACTGCCATGTAAATGTACAGGGGAACATACTGTGCACAGAAAAATTGTGGGACATTTAAACAGTCAACTAATAAAATATAGATGGAAACATGTTACTTTATATTTTAAGTTGCTTACCTGTAAATGCATAATTATATTCTATTGTAAAACAAAAATGAGTCAAACTTTTCAGTAAACTACATATACACATCTTTTGCAGAGAATCATATCCACTGCAGACACCACACCCCGGGTCATACAACCTAAGAACTAGACAGAATGCTTGATTTTTCTACAAGCATAATATTATCTTTACTACAAGATAGTCTGCAGGCTTAAAGTTAGTATTATAAGTTGTTATAAGTTGTCAGCTGGAAAGGCCACAGAAATACCTCACTAAAAGAATCACAGGCCTAAAGCACATGCCCTATGCTGACCGTCTAAAAAAACTCCAGCTATACTCTGTGGCATATCGTCTACTCAGAGGTGATCTCTGCTTAATATACAAGGCCATGTCAAACCATGAGCTGTTGGATATGCTCCACTTAAAGAAATCTCAATCCCTCAGAGCCACATGCTCCAGGGATCTAAACCTTGTCATCACAATGAACAAAACACGCTGGAGGGATAGGTTCCTGAGCCAGAGACTTCCCATACTCTAGAATAGACTGGCCATACATGTCAAGCAGAGCGCCTCCTTGGCCCTCTTCAAAAGGAACCTTGACAATTGGATAAGAGATAGGAAATTCACCTCAGGGATCACATCAGTCACCTTGCTAGACAGGGGTCCAGAGAAGTAAACCTTGTCGGAAGAAATATCCAGGGAACTGTTATGGCTAGGCTTGTATAGGCCCTAGGGCCGATAGACTAGTACGAACCTATGAACCTATGAACCTATGATGGATATGGTGCTGCCCTAAATTAATCTCAGGTTTGGTCATCTTGTAGTAAACTATGTTTTAAGTGCTGCAGTTTAGTTATATGTTTAACTTTACAGGGACTTATTTTCTTAGAAAAATCCTTCGCATTTACTTTTTAAAATAAATAAATAAATGGTAGTTGAACTATGAAATCTTTGAGTTTTCTGTACCTCAAGCTTTTGTCAATATGCAATATGTACAATACTTCTAAGTAATGTTGATTATGTTTTTCTGTATTCATATTTACAGAATTTTAATTTATTATATGTGTAATGACTGATTTTGTGTTTAATCCATAAGTCTGGCAGCTGACAATTTCAGAGCCATACTTTTGTCATGTATTTAAACATACATAGGTTTAGAAGTTCACATGTATATACTAGGCTAACTACCACCAAGGAATTTATAAGCAGTTTCTAAAGGTTTAGTGGGGTGGTATGCTAGTTATGGAATATTTACTGTCAGCCTCTGTCTATTAAAGGCATGGGGGCTAGACTGGTGTTTAGTTTTCGATTTACCATCCAACGGTCAAGGTTATGTTTAAATAGGGTTAATGATGGACTCTGCTTCACGTGGATAAGGATCCTTTTCCTGAGCATGGGGATCATTTGAGACACACATAGTTGTCTTGCCAGCATGTTATATTTATGTCACTATCACATTTAAATCCTTGGATCTAGTGGTGCTGATGCTGTTCATTTTGCAGATGTGCAAAAGTTCCATCAGGGCTGCATCCATACTTCGCAATCACTTAAAGCAAGAAATCTGGACAAAGCCATAAATAATTTGTGAGCAAAGGCCCAAAAATAGAGAAATGTTTAAATATTGCTCTTGTAAATTTAGAAAGTTGATTGAATAACAGACTTTTCATTAGCATGACTTTTTTGAAGAGTATGATGTCTGAATCTCAAATGCCTGTCATTATTTTCTGATTTCCATCCTCAATGATTTTCCAATCATTTACCAGAAAACCAAACATTTATGAGGAATAGACCAAAAATATGAGGCAATAATCTGGGCATTCTGTGAAAATCTGGACAGTTGAGAGGTATGGCTACATCTGAGGATGCCTTATATTTCAGGCATACATCATTTCTCTGTAAGCTGTAGGAGGCCATGTATGGAGACAGGGTTTTAGGGCAGTCTGCAAATTAAAATGTTTTAATACCCTGGATTTTGTTAGTGAAACACTTCTGTGGGCATTCCAATTGTTGCAAATACCTGGTCGGTATATACTGAGGGAGACACTGTACTCAATGACCGGTCTGATAAGGGCTGAGTAAAGTGGTACTATAACTTCCTTGTACCTGGATGCCATACCCTTACTTACAACATGGGCAACATACAATTGAATGATTTTTTACTACCGTGGTTTCATGTTGGTCAAATACCAGATTACTGTAGATGTTCCCAGATTCCTAACTACTGGATCAACTCTAAGGGGAGTCTTTTTGATGGAATAATTAACCTAGGTGGGCTTCTCCCCAAAAGGCAGTACAATGCACTTCTTGACATAGAGTTTTAATTCATGACTTTGGCACCAGTCATTTGTCTGTTTTAGACCATCTTGCAAGATGTTAGTGTCAGAGGGGAATCTATGATAGCTCCCAGTTTGCAGTCATCTCAGACTTTGTGAATCAGAGGCCCATGACCTCTGAGAAGTGGATAACAAACAGGAGCAGGCCCAACACTAAGCACTGAGGTACTTCAGTAGTGATTGGTCACCTGACAGAGACTGATCTCACCAGTCCTGACTTAGTGGGTCCTATCTGTGAACCAGCTTTTAATCCAGTGAGTTATGTGTAGATTTATGCCTAGATTAGTGAGTTTGTCAACAATATCTGAGAGAGGAATGGCATCAAACACCTTAGCCAGAGTTGTAGAGGTATTCACCATTTTCCCCCTTATACATTGCCATGATGACCCTCTCAAAGAAGTCTACCAGGTTTAGAAGGCATGGGCTTCCCCTGACAAAGCCAGACTGGTAGGAGTCCAGTGTTTGCAGGTTGTCACTGTCTTTGTTGATCATTTTTCATGATAATTCATTACATGGTGTTGCATAGCAGACAAGTCTGACTAATGGATCACTAATTTCTGGGGTTGGTTGATTACCCACCATTGTGAAGGGGATAACCATTGCAATTTCCCATTCACATGGAACATAGCCCATTTTGAGGCTGCAATTGAAAAATGAGTCAAGTGGTGCTGATAGGTCATTTTGCAAGCAATTTAGGAGGCAATCGGGGATATTGTTTGGGCCCATTGAGGGTGTGTTTTGGCCTTACTAGATGCCACTATAACCTGTTCCCTGCTAATAGTTGGAGGGTGGGATTATGCCCATAGTGATTTATGGGGGGGCAGAGTGGGGGGATCTAGAGCTGAATTTGTCAGCCAGTAGATACGCCATGTCAGTCTACTCAGTGAATGTGGTACCAACTACTACCAGTTCAGCAAACTGCTGTGTGGTACCATTAAGGTTTTGGACATAGGTGTAGAAAGCATTGTGGTTGTCTTGAGCCTGAGAGGCTATCTTGGCCTCGTAATTGGCCTTGTTGCATTAAATTATACCTCTTAGTTTCCTGATTAGTTTAATCAGTGACCTCTTCTCATTATGAGAGCTGTTCGGTCAGATTTTGGCCATGACTTTTTTCCATTTGATATACAGCCTGTTAAGGTTTGAATTCCACCAGTGTAGCTTGGTTTTGAGGTTTGCTTTGGGGTTAATTCTGGTAGGTACATGGTTGTACAGGGTTTCTGTGAACAATTTTGTATATGTTGTTGGGAACTCAAGGTTCAGAGAGGCATTGACTTTTGGCAAACTATCTCTTAATAGGACATAGTTTGCTTTAGAATAGTTCCTAATTGTTACAGGTTTAGCTGGGTTTTCCATACTGGTTTTTATTTTGAAGAAACAGCTTTGTGATCTTCATGAGTGAGGACGAGATACTGGATGGGGTGGGGCATGCAGCACTCTTCTATAGTGGTACTATATTACATATTAGTACTAGGTCTAGTATCTTAGAACCTCTGGTTGGAGTGTGCACTATCTAAAAAACAGGCTATAATGAACAGAATGCTTAACACAAGTGGGAAGTTTGTTGCAAGTCATTTGTCCTAATGAAAAAATGTCTTCTGTTATTTTGCTCCCTGATCCCATACAATATCCTTTAATCCCAGTGTCTTCTGCTGTAGACAAAGTTGCCTCTGCACAGAATAGGTATAAGAAGACACTGAAAAATGTCACCTTTCACAGACTGGAGAACTTAATTCTTTATTACACACTGTTATTCATGGACATTTCTGCAATATCACTAAAGAGCATTGTGGGATAAAACTAAGCATTTAATTAGTCCAATTCAATAATTAATTTGCTGCATTTGTTCATACGTTTTAGCTAGATAAGTGTAGTCAATATATTTAATTTCATTTATGTTTCTTATTAGCCTTCTTCTTCTTTCAGCTTTTGCATTAAATTGGAAAAATTTAGGGGTCACCACAGTAGATCACCTGTCTGCTCATGACTGGCAGTGGAGTTTAAAAGTGTTGAGTTGCTGGCTCGGCACCTAACCTTCCACAGAAGGCACACACACACGCACACACACCTAGGGCCAATTGTGAGTGTCCAGTCCACCTACAGCATGTCTTTGGGATATGGGAGGAAACCAGAGCACCCGGAGGAAACCCATGCGACCACAGGGAGGACATGCAGACTCTGCTCAGAAGGCACCCCAGCCAAGGATCGAACCAGGGAACCTCTTGCTATGAGGTGACAATGCTAACAACTGCACCACCGTGGCCACCTTTTCCATGTAGGTATCTACCCCCAAAAAACTTTTCATTCATGGTGACCTGAATATCCTTTCTATAGGTCATTTGTGAAAAATATGCCCTAACACCAGTACAAGGTATACTATCTAAGAGGTCTGTCACTTCCTTACTAACAGTAAGAGAGATTATTTGTACTGACATGAATAAAAACAGATTCGTACTTCCTTACATTAAGGCATTCCGAGGCTTGTCTCACATCTTCTATTTTTGCTCCTGGCAAGTATAATACTATTCAATGTCCATTATCTTCTCTGCAAATATAAGTATCAGTTCCTCTAATAACTGAATCTCAAATTACAAGAATATCTTTGCTGGCCAGCTTTAAAGAATCTTCAGCTTTTAATACAATAATAATAATAATAATAATAATAATAATAATAATACAATAATATCTGCTCCATCAATTGTTACAAAGGATAGATTTTCATCACCATTAGTCTTATTAATCCCACTGTTTTCATTGTGTATTAAATTCTCATCCAGCTGGTATTGTAAATCCACAGCTTGAGACATGTAGTCAGCATCTGTCTTTCTTTTCTTTTGATTTCTTCCTTTACACCTGCCCCTTGCCTCTTTTTTTCTACCTTCTCTTTTGGAAAAAACAATGCCGTTTTCTGTAGACTGAAGTTTTTCTGATAGAAAAATATTGTCATTCCCTGTAACCTGTGTGTTACATAACATGCATTGAACACACCCATCCCTCAGACTTAAGTTCCATCTGTTGCATTACAGTTCTGATTGCCATTTATTCAGTTATCTTAATTCAGAATGTTTTATATCAATGCATTGAATGCTTTCAGTCTCCATCCAGGCTCAAGTTAAAAATGTTTGAACATTGTAAACTAGCATAGAAAAAGAAGGTGTACATCCAGGTTATCACAATCAAAAATCAGCATTTACAATTTAACATCTAGACATCTATAAACATGAAACCTCCAGAGAAAAGAGGTAAAAGTAACAACACACTCTCCCCTGCTAACACTATTAATCTTTACAGTTGCACTCAGCTAATCACCATCCCCACTAGACTCAATAAATGCTGTAGCAGGCATTCTGCCCTAGACTGGATACTCTCCTTTTAGCCAAACCATATAATCACCTCAGGTTGCCTCCCTGACATAATTAATTATTATCTTCCAGCTTTTACAGTATGACACCATAGCAATGTAAACAGAGCAATCCAATACAATCAAGTATGCAGTCTTACTTCATTTAACAAGGAAACATTTATATCTTACCTATCCCTCATCAACTGGGCCAAACTTAAGACCTTGGTTCTAGATGAAGCAATTGCTTATTTCAGCACAGCTTTTATCAATATTCTTAACAATATTGTTCCCATTTGTGGTAAAATAATTAAATCAGACTCTATACCTTAGTTAACCAAACAAATGAAACAACTTATATCACAAAGAGATAAAGTCTGGAAAGAATTGGACTGTAGCAAAACACAAACCAGTTTACAGATTTTTAGACAGCTTAGAAACTGTGCTACAAAACAAATTGCATCAGAGAAACAATCCTATTATGCCATTATAAAAACAATGCCAAACTATTCTGGACCACAATAAATAATGTACTCCACCCTGGCCACTCTACCACACTTTTGACAAACACAAGCAGCACTAACAATAGTAGTACTACTCAGTTCAATAACCACTTTGTCAAACCAGTACCTCACTTACAGAAAAGATAATCCTGCTACTCCTTTCACACTACCAGTCCGTACTAAAACAATTCTCCATCTTTCAAGTCAGAACCTGTACCAGTAGTTGCCATTAAAATCTATCTTCAAAACCTGCAACCCAGCATCTTAACGACTGATACTCTACCAGGTGAATATATTAAAACAGAAGGATATGTCCTTACTTACCCTATTTCTACACTGATAAACTGGTCAACAAAAGAGAACTATACCCCCTCACTCTGGAAAAAAAATCATCATTCCTTTGCAAAAAGATGGCAATTCTATTGAAATCTCAAGCTATATACTTGTAGCTATCCAAGCTCCTTTAACTAAAATTCTTGAAAATGTATTTATTATCAGCTTCTGCTATCCAAGCTCCTTTAACTAAAATTCTTGAAAATGTATTTATTATCAGCTTCTCAATTACTTCAGTAACAATAATCTTCTATCTCAAACTCTGCATGGTTTCTGTCTCCACAACAGCACAGACACTGCCCTTCTCAGTTTCATTAACACCATATGTTTCCTCAGAAATACAGATAATATTGTCACTTCTCTTTTCTTATGTCTGTCTAAAGCCTCCATGATGCTTGTGCCCTGGCCCAGCAATCAAGGAGCCTCAATCCTCACCACTAACACCAGAGGAAAGAGAGGAAAGGATAACAAATACACACAGTAAAGTACAATTTACCTTAAGTGCACACAGAGATCACAGTCAGTCTGGGGCTGGTTGCTCCCTTGCTCCCCAGGTCCCAAATAAGACTCTCCACTTGCATAGCTATAGGGTACAGATCTCAGCCTAGCTGGCAAGCTAACCTCCAGTACTCTGTCCAACCAGTGCTTCATATCCCTGCCCAAGTAGCTGACACACACACACACACACACACACACACACACACACACACACACACACACACACACACACACACACACACACTTTGAGATAAGTATTTATACAACTTCACAGACACTCCTGGGAAAGGCTGACACAGATTCTCTACTGTGCCCCTTTACCCAGACTATACAGTAGTAATTACTGCCACCACCAGCTAATAATTATCAGCTACCCAAAGGTCCTTAAAAGGATGTCCAATTATTACTGTGTAATATTATTATCCAATTGGTAAGTGTGATTAATCAGTCTTAAGGCTTATTAGAGTGGCTTAGTTCAGGATCACTTATAAGCATGCAATGTACTCTAGAGCTTACTTATCTCTACACAAACCAGCCACAGGTAAAAGGTTTTTAAAATATTTAATAATAAATACTTAAAATGCAAGACAATACTACTATACCACAGTGCTATTCAATAGTTCAGAGATCATACAGAAACTTAAAATACTTCCGTAGTACAGTTCTGACATAACAGAAAAAACACTTAGGCCTAGCTAGTTCTACAAGAAAACATACTTCTAAGATAACTTACTTAAGACACAGGCAAAGTGCTGATAAGTTGGATATCAAGATCAAAATACTCAATAATCTCTGGTTCTCACTGTTTAAATTGAAACTCCTGATCTGATAAACATTACATCATCCTTTTCACCCTTCCTGGAATTCCCAGGCTACACATTAACTGCATTTACATTCTTTTACACTTAGAGCAATAAAGGACATTCCACATGTAAATTCTGGTCATTAACTTTAGCCTTAAAACAATAGGTAGGATGCTTACTCCAGACTCATTGACTCCAAATTCTAACTTCAAAGGAACAGACATAAGGTCATTTTAATTTCAAAGGACCAATAAGAAATGCTTGACTTAGTTTTCCTTACAGCAGATGGAAATGTTGCCACATTGTTGAATCAGCATTTTTTTACATTTGAGACACAAGCCTCTGTTTTACATTTATATTTACAAATGCCAGAATTATGTACCAGATTCTATTTGGCTAGGCTGGCAGCCTTCACCCTTCTCTACCAGTCTTCTCAGCCTCTAATACAGTTACTCATCAAAAAGTACTAACCATACTCTCTTCTTTAGGACTTGATTACTCATCCCTTTCAAAACTACATAACAAATAAGCAACAAGTTGTAAAATGGCAAAACAAATACTCATCAGTTCTCCCTATATCTGCTGGTGTTCCTCAGGGATCAGTCCTAGGATCTTTATGGTTGAACATGTTTATAAATGCTATTAAAATTTAAGAGAAAGTATAGCACAATGGATTGCATGCTATGTTGTTGACAGTCACATTGATAGTGATCAAGTCACTTAAATTCTTTCACCTTTGAACCTACTCCAATAAAGTAATATGCAGTGGTGGTATATCGGCTTAGTTGTAAACCTGTATTAAAAGAAAGTCAATTTGTGTCTCATGGAAATGAGCAGTCTAGTGGGATATATATGAGAATGGGGAAGAGGGTTGCAGTGTAAACACAGAGAGATATATTGTTAACTTCTTTGCCCAAGAATTCTGAACAAACTAAAAATAGTTGGGACAACAACCCAAAAGCAGGCAAAATTTTTAAATATTACGCTAATGTACTTTAAAAAGTTAATAGAACAACAGGTTTTGCATCAAAACATTTTTCTGAACAACACAAAACATCAAAATTCTAATGCCTGACATTACCGATTAACTCTAACCCTCTGAGATTTACCAGAAAATTAATGATTTTACAAGGAACACTGCAAAAATATGGGACAAAATAAGGGATGTTTAGCAAAATCAGAGACAATGGACAGGCATATAGAGAGATGATGGCTTGAGAACAGGATAAAAATATACTGCAAGAGTACAGGGTGTATTGAACAGCAGGACTGCAGACAATGAGGAATTATAAGGCATGTTATTAGATTATTATGTACATCAGAAATAACCTATAGTCTACCAGTTATAGGGAAAATAATATACTCTGTGGACCAGGCAATCCCCATCTGTTTTCTTAAAAGTAATTATTTTTATTTTTGGTCTATAAAAGGACTGCCAATAAATATACATTTCTCACAAGTTCTGGTTTATCAAAAACATGTGCATTGGCCATCTAACTCAATGCAGAAGCCTGCAAATCAATGTAATAAAACAATTTGGAACACCTTGCAGTCCTTACTTTCAGAATTATATTATTATACTAAATGAGGTATGCCGCGGTGGTATGGCAGTAGCGTTGTTACCTCACAGCAAGAGGTTCTCCCGTTCGATTCTCGGCGTGGCTTGGGAGTGCCTTCTGTGTGGAGTCTGCATGTCCTCCTCGTGGTTGGGTAGTGTTCGAAAGACATGCATACATAAATGGGCGTGCCTTCGTTGAAGGTTGGGTGTCGAGCTGGCACCTCGGCATTTCGTAAAAAAATCTACTGCCAATCATTAGCAGACCGGAGTTCCGCTGTGGCAACCTCTTACCGGGAAAAAGCCGAAAGACCAACAACAACTAAATGAGTTATGTTACTGAGCTGCTTATAAAGTGCATTGACATGCATGTGTGTAACAAAAACAATGAAGGAATACAAGCCTCACTGCAGTAATTGTCAAAGCTTGGACATATTTACTTGGTTTTATGATACAGACTAAGCTACAATGATAACTTTAGCTATGTTTTCATTGAATTGATTACACTGTATTCAGGAAACATTCAAACATAATTTCATACATTATGACTTGAAACCGTAAAGACTAGAATGTCACCACTTACTAATTTCCATCTAATACAGCTGCAAGCTTGGTTATTCTTTGTTACATGACACTTTCTAACAGAAAGTGCTTGGAGCTGTTTATTCAATGTATATTTTTCCTTAAAGTTTACAATCTGCATATAAACGTAACAGGCAAAAAATAAAGAGGAAAACAATGGCTTGAGATATTTGCATATATTAAAACTATTTGCTAGTTTATTTGTGCTGTGCTTGTTATTCAATAAAACACAAGCATTTTAATGGTGGTATATAAGCCTAGAAAAAAATGTTCATTCGTTTAAAAAGTTTAATACATTTTCATGTGTCTGTCACAAATGTTAGTCTTACTTTAGTAATCATGGTTGAAGTGAACAGATTCAAAGCGTATTTTTAACTCCTCAGAACTCTTTACTTTTCTTTAATTCCTGCATATTCCTCCATCCTCAGATGCTTCTTTAGTGTTTAAACACTTCATTTTACGTTTGTTGTTGAAATCAAGTTGTTTTTTCTTTCTAGGAAGCACCCCTTAACACTTGTATATACTCCCAGGCAGCTGTCACCTGTCAATAGATGGCAGCACAGCAGTTGCTTCCAAACACTAGGACAATACCCTCATCACACCACCTTTTATTTATCCTTTGCTGACCAAGTTAGTCCCACTAGGCCAATGGCTTCTTTTTCAGGAGAAACTGAAATACTATTTTATACTCTTAAGGGAAATTTAGCCATGTCATCAGGGAACTTAAATTACTCTTTTTGATAGGTGCCATGGGATCTTTTGCATCCATCTGAGATACTACCAACTCAAGCAGATGGGGCCTTACTTTTATATGTCATCCAAAGGATGGCATACTTAGGAGACCAGCAACCCCCCCCCCCCATGCTTCACAGTATTAGCAACCAAGCTTCCTGTTGTGAGAATAGAACCCACAGTTTTCTGCGTCAAAGTGACTGTGCTATCTGTTACACCTCTGATACTGACACTAATAATGTATACATAAATGAGAGGATATCTGCTAGGTACCAACAGCAAAAGCTTTCTGACATATCAGCTACACTGCATTTGTTTTAGTGAACTCTAGAGACAAAGACCATGACTTTAATTATACAAGGAATACAGCTTTCAGTGCATTTCATTTCAAGTAACAAAAACAACCTAAAAATAAAATAACATTTATTACATGTTTCCCTCCTATTCATGCTGACAAAATAAACCTGCCAATAGTTCTATTATCCTCCCAGTAGGTTGGGATCTAAAGGCAAAAGCGCTATGAAAACTAACTTTGCTAAAACTCCTTTGTGCTGTCTTGGGGTAGTTCACCTCCATGGGTCATTCTTAGTTTGAAATGTGTATTCTATGGAATTAGAGTGGGTACTGTATCAAAATCATAGCTATAGTCAATTCTGTGGAGGTCTAGGTACAGAAGAGTTTCCATTTATTATTTTGTGATAAGTGGATGTTCTGCCTTTATTTTAATGTCAAGATGTACTGTTGGTTGAATAAGAATGAGAATGCACTCACTGGGATAATTTCACATTCAGGCTTGGGCCAGAAAGTGTATAGGCAGTTAACCTCCTGCTACAAATAAATCAGAAAAGCTAACCTGGTAGAACAGGGCAAAAAAGTAAGATTATAAATTGTACATTCTAGGTTTCACTATCTAAGTCTATAGATGCTGCTCTTTTTAAAAGACTGGTTCAGGGATCCCCCATTCTGAATTAGCTTGCAGTCATGTGCCACTGACTATGACCATTGGATCTATCTCACCCAAGACCCTGAATTGGATTAGGTGGGTTATTGGAGAAAGAATTAATGGCTGGTGTCACATAACAAGATGGTATTCATGGGTAGCATCATTAAGAAGGTATTTGTGCAAAATCCTTGCACCTGATTAACAAAGGAAAAGTATAAAATTAATTTCAGGGCTGTTTGAAAGATAATGCTGTCTTTAGAGAGTAGAGATATTTAAGCTTCATGTCTTGCATTCTAAGATTATAAGTAAATGCTGGACAATTAATTTGCAAACTATTACATGCCTAGTGAATAACCACATAGTGAACAAATGATGTACATAGTGTAAAAAATGCAAAAAGACCATCACGTGTGATTATTATATGGTCTTGTGACCTTTTCTGTGGACACTCCTTTCCCGTAATGAACACTTATGGTTAATTAGTAAGATTGTTTGGATGTACAACATTGGATTATTATCACCTTAATTTTAGCTCTGCCTAAGACTAATGATTTTAAAGGTCCACTACAGTTAACTCAATTACAGTTTGCTAAAATGATTATACTTTGAAAATGGACTGTTGCGCTGTGAGCGCATGAATGAAACTTCCAACTATGTGTCACAATATGGAAAAAATTTTGCAGCTATTGTATATTGAGAAATGCTTTAGTTCCAAAACAGGTATTGCTCCATAATCTAAATGTTAGAAATCTTTATAGAGGATACTTATTCTGTTGACTCTATGACATGGCATTTCAAATCACCTGATAAGAAGTTCTTCATCCATCCTCCATCATCTACAAGTCATCCTTCCAACTTTGTATAAAACTAGTCAATCTTCATCCTTTTCTAGTTATTTTATGTTCCTGTTTTAGAGGCTTCTCCTTTCTTCCATATATATTTATGAGTAAGCAGTAACCACAGAAAGATTGCCTAATTCTTTGGAACATTTCTCTGAATCTTTGCTTTGATCTTGGCTCTACTGACCTGTTTGCATGTAGGTGTAAATGGTCAATACTATTAGTTATTACAAGGCTTTAACTATTAATCACATGTTTGATTCAATCAGTTTTCACTCACAATATATTGCAACTCTGAGCCAGTCACTTAGATGGAGCTCCTATGTCAGGATTATAAAGAAACACCACTGATGTCTACTGGGCAGAGTAGGTTTACATTTCCTTTTATAGCAGTTCTGTACTTGTCTTCCCAACCTTTTTTTGCATAAACATGGAAATGTCAGCCCAACATGACTTAATTTTAAATATGCACCTATCTGATTATTGAGCTAAGCCAACAAAGTAAAGGTTGATTGAATGGACTTGGTTTATTTGCTTTACAAATTGCCTCAAACAGACTTTCAGAGAAGGGGCTGGAAATTGTTAACAGAGAAATGTGTACTTTGGGTCTTTTTACTAGTGAACAGGTAAGGCTGTTCACGGAGTTTTTAGATGTGATTTTGACATATATTTTTTTTGTATTCGATAATGAAAGGTATAGGCAATCTAACAGTGTAACTATGGGGGTAGCTATAGCCCCAAGTTATGCTAATATGTTTATGACAGGCTGGGGAAAAGAATATATTTACAAATCTGAAATTCTGAAACATATTTTAGGTTATAAATGTTATATATCAATGATTTATTTAATGGCACTCAAAACACACTGTTTGATTTTATGGTGTATCTGTCTAAACAATGTGACTGATTATTTGAATTGCACATTTAAAACAGATAAAGTAAGCATTAGTTTTTTAGATTTAGCAGTTTGTAAATCTGCCAAAAATTTAAAGTAAGAATTTTTAAGAAGGATGTTCAAAATAATAGTTATCTTCACTTTAATAGCATGCATAATTTGAGCCTCAAAAGAAATATAGTAAAAGGTCAATTTTTAAGAGTGATCAAATTAAATGATGATTTAGATTTTTTAACAAAGAATTGGAAAACATGAAGACTAGGTTTTATGAAAGAAGGTATCCTAGGAAAATGGTAAATAGTCTAATGATGGAAGTTAAAAACAAAAGGAAACAGGATTATACATGTTGTGCCCAAATAGCAAATGATGAGAATGAAAGGGCATGTGATGATAAGAAAGATTTTTCTTTATCTTGTTCGCTGGAAATTTTGGTTGATGAGAAGAATACAAAAGAAATAGTGAAAAATAACTGGTGATTCCTTATGAATTTTCGGGAATTAAAAAGTATTATAGGTGACTACCCAGTGTTTGTGTCCAAAAGGGGATAAAATATAAAAACACATCCTCATAAGAATAGTTTTGGTATAAAGAATTGTATGGAACTGAACAAAGAAATATTTAAATGCACAAATTGTATTTTTTATAAATATTGAGAGTGACAGGATATGGTAAACAACAAGAAATTATGAAATGAAATTATTAAATAAGTTTAATTGCAAATGTAAATGTGTTGTTTATATTGCATTGAGCAGACTGTGTCCTGCATTTTATGTTGGCAGAACTGTTAGAGAGTTTAATATGATAATTTATGGGCATGTACTGGCAGTGGAAAAAATGGACCTAAGTAATGCCTTAGCAAAACATGTTAAGGTGAACAAAGTATATTTTAAAATTTCAGTAACTGATTGGGTATTTAATTATAATATTAGACTGGATGCCAAAGATGAGCTTGACTGGAAAGAGTATTGTTGGCAAGTATGGCTAAATGTTTACACTTATCCTTGGACTAATGAAGGAGAACATTTTAAAATAGTGCCTAAAAGGAAAGGGTTAACTCACTATAGCAGCAGTCATATGATTTTAAGAAACTTATTTAATTATATTTTGATTGCAAGCAACTTTGTCTGATGAACGTCTAAGTATGGAATGAAAGCACTTACCAGTTGTTCATTTTATGTTAAGTGTATTAAAGTTTCAGCTGTTTTCAAGTCATTTGTTTATTTGTTATATTATTGTTGCAACTTTGCAGTGTTCATTTGGGGGACTTTGAAGTGTTAGTTTTTGTTAAGATGGCCTTTTCAAATTCTCCTGCTACTTCCCAGCTTAGTTCTAATTCTAGTTTCTTAGTTATTCCCTCTGGTTTTATCCTACCTGATACTCCAGGGGATTTGTTATTAAATAATGGCAGTGGATTAGTGGGGAAGATTTTAACACAGCCAGAAAGAGTTACACCATTAAGAAATGTGTCTGGTATCCCAGATGGAGCTTCCTTGGGAGCGGTACCAAAAATAATTGTGAGAAATGGAGCATACCTTGATTCTATGGATAGTTTACTTTGCAATTCTTTGAATAGGTTGACAAATCCTTTCACCAATGAAGTGAGAGATCCGGATGTTAATGCTCCAAATTTAACTGCAGAATTTATCAATTTAGAAAGGAATTTATTGAAACTGAAAAAGTCCAATGGGATGCAATGTTTTTGAAGCTTGTTTGACCATTGAGAGAGTCCCAAGAGGACTGAGAGTACTGCAAGTACCAGCGGGTGAGAAGCTTTCCAGTGATTTGACAGATGGGTGGAAAGCATTAAACGAAAGTATCTGTTTGCAGTATGTTCGGTTGTTATTAGACGACCATAAAAGGACTGTAACAAATCTGAACAATATTGTAGTTACTAGTTACAATTATTTAAAAGGGTCAACCTCAAAGAAGAATTTTGAGTTTAAATTAGAAAGAATATTAAAGAAGGTTTAAGCCGAAAACAAAATACAAAAGAAACAGAAAATGAAAAAGTTCCAAAGGAATAAGAAAGACTATGAAGAAGGAGTTAATTTTGTCTTAAACAAATTCAGCAGATGTCAAGATGCTTTGGAAGAAGGAGCACAGGGGACATCTAATAATGTGGTGTATGCCTTTGCGAAAGATAAGTCGATCAAGATGGAAACAGCAGAATAGCAAAAAGGATGAGAATAGCTCGGGAGGAAATTTCAAGGCCCGGAAGGAAAAAGACAATCAAGAGCAACATAATCATAGGAAACAGGATTTTCAGCTAATGCATTTTCAAGAAAGTAACCAGGAAATATCCAATGGGGTTTTCAGAGTGTAGACATTTATCAGGATGTGGGAACAGGGATAAAGACATAGTTGCAGAGAGCAGCTTAAACACACATCATCAGAATCAAAATCGAAAAGAAAAGAAGTTTTGGTACAGGAATTGCAACCAGAATGTCTAACAAGACAACTTCTGAAACAATAAAAATTATGTGAACAACAGTTACCCAAAGAAATAATTTTTCCCTCAACAATTGAAGGTATTGTAACTCTTTTTAAAGTTGTCAGTCTGTCCAGAACAGTTTTAAGCAATGATCATTTAATGGTTTTAAGTAAAGGTTTGACTTTCGTGCCTTCAACAAGGGCAAATTTGATTACTTCAATTAATGGTTCAAGAGAGTATGTGAGAAAATTAAATGTAAAATGTTTTTAATGGCAATGATTCTTTTGAAAGGGAACATTTTACTAAAGCTAGTGCTTTTAACCCACATTTAAGACCTGAATTAAGAACTTTCTTGTTAACATGTGAAAATGATGTGAGACACTTGTTGAGCAATAAAAATAGTTGTGTTTTGTATTGGTATAAAGAATTGTATGGAACTGAGCAAAGGAATGTTTAAATGCGCAAATAGTGAGTGAACTTTCAGCTTTTCCCGATTAGGGGTTGCCACAGCAGAACTCCGGTCCGTTAATGATTGGCAGTGGATTTTTATGGTGCTGAGTTGCCAGCCCAACGTCCAACCTTCAAGGAAGGCAGACCCATTCATGCACACACCCACCTGCATGTCTTTAATGTCACCCGATGACGGGGAGGACATGCAGACTCCACACAGAAGGCACTCCAGCCGAGAATCGAATGGGAGAACATCTTGCTGTGAGGCGACAATGCTAGCCGCTGCACCACCGTGGCCTTACATGCACAAATAGTATTTTTTGTAACTATATTATAGAGAGTGATAGGATATGGTTAACAACAAGAACTAATGAAATTACATTATTAAATAAGTATAATTGCAAATTTAAATGTGTTGTTTATATTGCACTGTGTGGACTGTGTCCTGCATTTTATGTTGGCAGAACTATTAGGGAGTTTAATATGAGAATTTATGAGCGTGTATGGGTTGTGGAAAAATGGACCTAAGTAATGCCTTAGCAAAACATGTTAAGCAAATTCATATGAAAGATGTGAACAAAGTGTAATCTAAATTTTCAGTACTTGATCAGGTATTTAATTATAATGTTAGACTGGATATCAAAGATGAGCTTGAATGAAAAGAGTATTGTTGCCATGTAAGGCTAAATGCTTGCACTTATCCTGGAATTAATGACGGAAGTGTTTTAAAACAGTACTGAACATGAAAGGGTTTGAGTTAAAGCAGTAGTCATGTAATTTTAAGAAACTTGTTTAACTGTATTTTAATTGGAAGCAACTTGGTCAGATGAAGTTCTAAATATGGATTAAAAGCACTTCATAGTTGGTTATTTTATGTTAAATATACTAAAGTTTCAGCCATTTTAAAGTGGTTTGTTTATTTATTAGACTTTCAGAGAAGCCAGTGTAGTTGCTGCTTATGCACAAAACGAGAAAATCACTGAATGAAGGTGGCTAACCTTATCCCTTGTAAATAACATAACTTACTCTGAAGTTACCAAACATCTGAATAAATTATTATATGCCAAGTCAGTTGCTTGTAAATACATATGCATGCATGCACCGTGGTGGTGGTGCTGCGGTAGCGTTGTTGCCTCACAGTAAGACGCTGTCCGGTTTGATTCTCAGCTAGAGCATCTTCTGCATGGAAACATGCGTGAATGGGCGTACCTTTGTTGAAGGTTGTGCATCAGGGCTGGTAACTCAGCATGTAAAAATCAACTACCAATCATTAGCGGACTGGAGTTCTGCTGTGGCGACCCCTAACCAGGGAAAGCCGAAAGACACAACAACATTTCAGGCATGGGGAGTAATGAATGCTCTTCTAGCCTGCCAATGTACCAAAATGTCAACCCATAATATGATTTCAAGTAATTCTTTAGAACATCTACACTGGCCCTTACTTTAACAGAGTTGAATACATTATTCCATGCTTCATCTATTCTGTCAGTGAACCTGTTAGTGCATCTCTCATCCCTATATAATCTCCTAGACAGTTTAGCTGACTCAACTAGTCCTCAATAACCCCAAACAAACTAAGTAGTAGTTGCCTCTCATTGCTCTATACACCTGAATAAAGTCTTTTCCTGTATGCCTCTATAATACACTTTACTAGCCTACATATTTAATCTTCCATTATAACTTAAATTTTCTCACAATGGATGCCGTTAGAATATTTTCTCTGTGCGTTTTCCAATTTACTCGTGCTAGTTTCTTATAATGTTTCATTATTATCATTCCGTACTCTGCTTAGGATCTCAGATGACATACAAACAATCATTTCAGCACTTCTGATTTTCTAGACTTTATACATGTTTTATATAGTCTATAGTTTTAAAAAACATAATTAACCAATTGGTTGATATGCCCAGTAAAACTCAAAGTACTGTCACATTTTCAATTACTGTGTGCTGTATTAAATATTCACACTTCAGTCTATGTGTCCCAAATCTCATATGCTTAGTTTTTGCTGTATTAACCAGATTATTATTCTCCTGTGCCAAAACTGTGAATTTAGTCAAGTTCTTCTAGATATATATTTCCTATATATAATAGCAGTCTAATCAGTTTACCCATTTTTAAATAATGTGCATACAGACTGCAGAACACCGCAAATGAAAACGATAGATGTGAAAGATACAATCTAAACAACTATGGACCTAGGACAGAGCCGTGTGGGACACCCTGACTGTAACCAAGAATTGTATTTTCCAATTGCTCCATGATGCTTGCCATTTTCTTTCTATAAGCCATGTAGCTATTCATTTTATCAAGATTACATTAATACCTGGTTGTTCTAATTTATCAATCAGTGCTTTGTGTGTGACTATATTGAATGATGATGCTAAGTTAATCACATCATAGCACAATGTTTAATTATTTATTTCTGCCATTGTATTCTTATAGAATATTAGGTTTAAAGTAGTTAAAGGTCTGTTTTAACATACGCATGCGGATACATGATTTTGAGTCCCACCTTTCCAGCTCTGACAGTAATGTATCCAAAATAACCTTTTAAATTATTTTGCCACAACAGGAAAGTAAGCTTTTGGGTCTATATGACTCTGGGTTTGTACTATTCCCCTTTCCCTCAAATATGGGTTTAACATGTATATGGCTCTAATCTTGAGGAAATTCCCCATATTTGAATCATCTAGTGAATAACAGGTATAGTGGTACTGTAAGTACACATTGCAGTTAACCATACATTGCTCCTTTGTCAAACCAGAAAAGGGACTGTGTGTTTCCAATGGGCCTACCTGGTTAACAAATAAATATTATTGTTATTATTATTATTATTATTATTATTATTATTAAGTGCTCACGTGTCATTATTACAAGTTTTAGCTCCTCCCTGTGCTTTGTTTGAGTCTGGTTTGCATAGTACTCTTTCAGTATAAAGTCTATCAACCTGCTAAGAACAGATATTGTGAAATGAGGTACTTTTCAGTCTATGAATGCCATTATAATAACTCCTCTTATTCTGATGCAATATTGGTGGAATGAGCATTGATTCTATGCTGGTGTATTGGAGCTTAAACTTTCTCACATTAAAAGATCAGGAAACAATTGGCATTTGTTTATTTATTTATTTATTTATTTATTGACATTTGATTTATTTAACTTTGATTACAGTGAAAGTCCAACTGGGTAGAAGTCCATTTTCAGTGGAGGTCTGGGGAGAAAAGCTCCAAATTAATACAAAACATTTTAAGAAATATAATTATACAATAGTCAAAAATAAAACAAAAACATCTGCAGTTTAAATAATTGGAACAAATTAGACATAAAATCATTGGTTAAGAATAGATACACGATATATGACAATCATTTAATATTTAGAGAAATTAAAGGTAAGTTAGTCTAATACAAACAAGAAAAGTTAGTCTAATACAAACAAGAAACAGCATTACGGAGAAGTGTATTCTGTTGCTAAGAGTTCTCATTAACAGAAGAGTTTTTTTTTGTAGCACCCTAGAACACTGAATATCTGCAGATAAGTGCAAGAAATTACCACATTTAACACTGCACTGTACTAATTACACCCAGAGGTGACTTGGGCTAATATCAGTAGTCTCCAGAATACCTTCACACTTAGTAAAGTGATACGTTATTCTGCAAGCGCTCATATTAGCCGAGCTGTATTATTTTTACACTATACAATACACTGAAGGTTAAATGACAGCAGTTTTCTTCTTGAGTGAGCACACTTGGGCATACAACACATTTCTGATAAAAGGGGTTGTCTTGCATTTGTTCAACATACTCCTGCTGCTTAATGAGATGTACACCATGCCAATTTACTTTATCTCATAGTAATTTATTGTACTGCATCTTATATGCAAGAACTTGAAGGATTTTTGTTTGTCATGAATTTCTTCAGCTTGCACACTTTTTTTTTCACTCTGGATTCAAACAACTGTCAGTCTTGCAAATTCTGAAATTATTTTAAATAAGTAATTCCAGAAATACAGTAGTCTCTGATTTAATGTTATTCTGAACTTTATTTTTAATTAAAAGAGAAAGGCTTAATGATGTTAATGCAATCCTGTCACTCAGGTACTGCCACAGCCCTCAAGACTACCTACACAGTCAGGCTATATTGCTTAAAATGGACTGTCATGTCAAAATCGCATTTCATAAATGTCACATAAAACAAACGGCCAACCATAAATTCAGATCTGGTAGAGGTGTGAGTATGACATATATCCTTTGGGTAATTATTGTAAGACACTGAGCACTTACCTCATCATCATAAAGTCATTCTCCTGCTTTATATCTAGTATATGTATCTATTCAAACACACACACGTGCCAGCTTCTCAGAAATAGAATTTGCTGTCAAATGTGTTTTGCTGGAGGAATTGATATGTCTTTAGTGAAGGAAAACCAATATAATCAATAATAAAAACAATGACGCTCTCGTCCTCTCTCTCTCTTTCTCTCTCTCTCTTATATATATATATATATATATATATATATATATATATATATATATATATATATATATATATATATGTATACATACACACATCACACATGCACATGTATGTGTGTGTGTGTGTGTGTGTGTGTGTGTGTGTGTGTGTGTGTGTGTGTGTGTGTGTGTGTGTATTCAGTTCACAGAACAGCCAGCTGAGTAGACCACACTTAAACCGGAATCTGAGACAAAAGCTCCAGCCATAAGAAATGGCTAACAAAAATTAGAGGTTCCACAAACTAAACCCAATTCCTATAGACACAGAAATGAATATATGACTAGGAGTATACCAGGCAGGTACTTGTGATAAAATTAAATTAGCAACCATTTAAAAACTTCATGTGTGCATCACAGTAACTACTATACTCTGATGCTTATGCGAGGAATAATTAGCAGGTGAGCATTACTGGGGAAATAGCAAAGCACCTAGGGGAAGATATGTTATTTTCCCTTATAATATCCACCTTGGAAGACATTTTGTTATGTAGACATATTCTTGATACAAAATAGTCCCACTACCTAATGCTTCAAATTTGGTGTAGCATGTGTAATTGTTATTGGAAGTGCTATTTTACATCCATAAGTTATATTTTATAAGTATTTCTTGTCTACACACACAGGCACGCACTCACATATATAGTGGCACTGACAGACAGACTCATACACATATACATAGAAACACTTATATGCATACATGCACACATGTGCACACACACATGCACATACACCAACAATTACAGCCAGTTTCTTGTCTGAATACACATCACAATTCTTATTATGATTAAATGAATGAAAAAAAATCAGGCCTCTTAACTTTCTCTGATTTTGCAGAACATCCCTGACTTTTCCTGTTATTTTTGCTGTGACCCTCAAACATGTTTGATTTTCTGGTAAATCACTGAGGATTGCAGTCAGTAAGCTAGACACTATAGTTTCATACTTTATATTATTCAGACAATGCATGTCAAAGGAAAACATCTTGCTCTATGTCTTTTTTACATGATCTAGGGTTATATTTAAAACTTATCCATGAAATTAGTTCTTTCTCACCCAAAATTGTTGACTTTGTCCAGAATTCCTGAAAAAAGAATATGAGAGTTACCCCCCCCCCTCTTTGTGTCTTTCTCCCTTTTTCACACATACACATGTAATTGCTTTCCTTTTTCCTTCTTTTTTCTTCCTCATTAAACAAGGCTTTTTACGCCACACAGCCAGCAGAAAGTAAAACAGCAAGTCATTGTATCTGCTGCAGCCCCTTCTCTGAAAGTCCGTTTGAGGCAATTTGTAAAGCAAAATAAACCAAGTCCATTAAATCAATTATTTAATCGAGACAGAAGCACAGAAACATTTCAGCTGTTTAAAGAAGACATATGAAAATGAAAGGGACAGTCGACTGGACAGTAGGAGAGGTAGAGAACAGCTTGCTCAAGTGTGAACTGATGGAATATGGAGTTACATTTAGACTATTAAAGTCAGTACCATTACTTCCTGAACATGCTTTGTTACTTTGCATTGCTGTTATACTGCTTTCTTCTTTCTAATCACTTTCTCAGCACTCAAATCATCAGTGTTATGTTTAGTAGCTATAAAACTGAGTTCCTTTGAAATATCATTGCATTTAATGCATAGGAAAGCTCTTTAGTAATGCATGTGATGGTAAAGCTACACAATTTATTAATAACAGAGAGAAACACTGGGTCAGACATGCAAATGCCGCTGACATCAAATTTATAAATTGAGCTGTCTGACAGCAGTGAGCTGTTTGGTTCATAAATGAGGTTTGGCAACAAACCAATTTGTCCAGGGACATCTTCAGGTGAGGGTCAGGTAGCAATGCGAGTTAAGATGGCAGTGGAAGAAAGTTAGTGTGTTGGGGATGGAAGGGTTAAATTGGGAAAATAGGAGGGTTGGGAGTTAAATAGATAAGTACATGGAGGGACCTAACTGGTTTTGTGTGAGTATAATGGGGTAAGGGATCAGATCTTGTCATGAACCTGCTGTTGCAGTCAGTGCTACGTCTGTGACAACCAGTAGGAGACCAGGTACGCCTCGGGTTAATAGTGGTTTCTATGGTGATTGGATTTGCAGAGACTGTATGTTGGTTGTGTAGGAGGAAATTATGGTTTTCTGTTCTTTAGTTTTCTGTTATAGCATATTTTAATGTTCATGTTAAATGTTTAATGTTCTGGTTCGGTTTGTTTATTGGGTGCTTGGTGTTTTTTGCTTGGTATTGGTTTCAGAGCTTAAGCAAGGATTGTATATTAGTTGCATTAAGGGGATTACAATTTTCTGTGTTGTAGTTCATTGTTTTGGTTATGTTAATGTTCTGGTTCATTTCATTCATGAGTTTACTGGTGTTCCTTAAAGGTAGTTGCATGCTCCTCTCTAGGACAGGTCCCCTTTGGCTTTCGGTTTGTTCATTCATTTTGGTTTTTTTTTTCTTTCACTTTGAAGTCAGTTGTGACAGGTTCCCTTATTAACCTCACTGTTCTTATTTCCTCACTGTTGATGTCACTGTTTTTTTTTTTGAACTTCCCTCCCTGTTTGCAGAACTTGCTACTGGTTGTTATTTAAGGGCCGTACAGCTTGTGTTTTTGGTGCTGGAGCAGAGAAACTCATTACAGTTTGTTCTCTGCTGTTAAAGTTTGATTGCAGGTTATGAGGCACCACATGGTTCCCTGAGGAGAGTGTGTCATGGACTATGAGGCACATGTGAGTAACTGTCGATTGCCACACATGCATGGTGCAGCATTAATGACCGTGGGGGAGGGGAGGGTTGGAGGAATTATTGTACGAACACATTGCTCATATACATACATATATACATACCTGCTGTGCATTTTAACTTCCTGCTTTGTCCAGTTAGAATTTAGTGCATCTGGCTGGTACATGCACTATAATAGCTCACAGTGAGTCATTTCTCCAGACAGTTTAGTGACAGCCACATTCATATGACTCCCTGTCTGGATGCAGCAAAAGATACACTCAGTAATACTAAATGCTGAGTCATTTGCTGGTCTCCTAAAATGAACAAGAGCAGCGTAGGGTTTGATGTATCATAACACTCATCTGTCCAGATTTTTACAGAATGTCCAGATATTTTTTTTTTGTTCCTTATATAATATGTGGTTTCTGAAGGGAGGCTGCCAGATAAGTGAGAATTTCATTCAATAATTACAGACATTTGAGTTTCAGACTTCATAACCTTCAGAAAATGCACAACTGTAAAAGGGACCCATGAGGCAATCATGTTACAGCTGCTCGAATCCATGGCTGCAGCCACAGTGAATGAGCAGCAAAACATTAAGAAAGCATGTATAGCTAAGGTTGGACAGTGTAGCCATACCTCCCACCTTCTTATTGTATGAAAGCATCAAGGAAGTGGTCTGGGGTAATGGAAGATGGTGAACTGCACTTAATACATCAAGGGGACCATGTTAATGTTATTGGCTTCCTTTAATTTAATTAGGTGGATTGGCAGAGAGGTTAAGGTATTAGCTTTAGAGCATTAACATACTGGGTTGGAATCTAAGACTTGGAAATATATATTGGTACACATTCTTTTCTTTTTTATTGGCTCAAGCTAATACAGCTGATACTTTAATCATGTCCCTGCTTACCTAGAATTTACTGTTGAAATTTGTCGCTGTCAAGTTGAGAGTTTTTTTTTTTTTTTCATCTCACATGATTCGTAATGCTTTGTTGTCTTTTGACAGATGTCTGGAGCATGCAGTTTGAGACAGAGATGGATGGCAGAGGGACTGCTTGAGAGCTGCTGGTCATAGAGTCTTCTGAGGCAGAAGAGGCCAGAACTGCTAAAAGGAACAGATGAACCTAGACACGAAGGAACACTTTGGTGACAGTGGGAAATAGAGCTCAGAAGGCAGTGCCTAGTGCCACAGTGGAAGTTCCAGAGGGTTGAGCAGCTTCCAATGCTACTTCCATTTAGGCATGTCAGAGTCGGTGCAGTTTGGAAGTAGTGTGGGGACAGGTGAGGATGAGGTATGTCAGGGGCAGGGTAAAGCAGGTGGTGCACCGAAGAATGACAGAGGTTTTGCGGGGCCCTTTTTTAGTGAAGGGGACAGTTTCATGAGGAGGCTTTTGGCAATGTGGAGAGTTTAGATTTAATTATGAGGAGTTTGGAGTCATCCATAGATGGTGTGGAGTTACAACAGCATGAGGCCGGGTTGGACTTTGAGATCTGGACAGGGGATTGGTTAGCTATGCAGGCCCTAGGGCAAGGGGGGGTTTCTTTTGACCCCCTCACATACCACGTTTAGTTAATGGAAAGATGTGGAAGGGGGATTATGTTGATAATTTGAATGAATTTATCTGGATGGGGTTCAACATCTGTGGAATTGGCAACTGTGAACAGTAAAGACTTTGTCATTTTTAGAAGTCCTGGGGCAGAGGAGGATGGGCAGATGTGGCCAAGGACATGGGACAACCAGGTGTTAGTCTTTACTTATTACATGGCAGTTTGGTTGGAAAAGGATACCACCTTTGGCCTTGCAACTCTTGTCTTATTTTCTCATGATCTGTAAAGCACAACATCTGGTGGGTGGGAAATGCCTGGTTGTGGTATGATCAGTGGTTTTGGAAGTTGAAGGTAGTGGATCAGCTGCTGAGTAGGGATGTGAGACATTATAGCATTTGGCTAACCATTATGGTAGATAGCCTTAGAGCCATTGGGATTAAGTTGCAGAGGGTCAGAAAGGGGGGTATGCTGGGCTTTTAATGAAGGCTGTTGCTCATGGATGGTGTGTAGGTTTTTGCACACCTGTTTGAAATGTGCAGGTATACATTCAGCTGTGCAGGTGGCAGACAGGAAGGCACATTGGTTAATTTGAGTTTGAAGCAGCCTGAATTGGGTGGGTTACCTTTATCAGGTAGGGGTATTTTTCAAAGGTGGGGAAAGGAGGTGTCCTTTCATGGGTCAAAGGAAAGACCAGGGGATGCATTTTCACATTTACTTACACTGCTCATGCAATTTCCTGATTCAACAGTTGCAGTTAAATTAATAGATGAGTTTTCCGAGGGATTTTTTATCAGGGGTTGGAGGGGAGGGGTCAATTTGTAGAAATCTGTGTTCCGTGCAGGGGAAGGAATAGGTTTTGGATGGCTTGGTGGAGGAGGAATGATGGGTGGGTAGGTTATTGGGTCCGTTTGATATTCCTCCCTTTAACAGCTTTACATTTTCTCCATTGGGGTTGGTTCCTAAGAGGTTGGCAGGGAATTTCATTTAATTCACCATTGGTCTTATCCTGAGGGGAATTCTGTGTATGATTTTATCTCAGGAAATGATGCAAAAGTCAGTTATGCATCTTTGGATGATGCAGTGCAGGACATTCAGGATTTACAGACTGATTGGTGAAGGTATATATTGCATCCGTTTTTCATTTATTACCAGTTTGGGAGGAAGAGTGGCCATTGTTGGGCTGGATACCTGGTTTTAAGTTTTACTTTGCCAAGACTATCTCAATGGAATGATTGATGGTCTGTGCTTCTTTGAGAGGTTTAGCACTGCTCTTCATTAAATTTGGCAGCAGTGGGTGGACAGCCAGAAGGCAGTACATTATCTAGATGACTTCTTAAGAGTAGACGAAGGGTTTGATGGAGCATTGGAAGGTATGCATGTGTTTTTGAGGATGTGTGAGGAACTGGGTGTTCCATTGGTTAGACAGAAGTTAGAAGGCTTAATCAAGACATTGTTTTTTTGGGATTCAAGTGGATGCACGCCATGGTATGTTTTGTTTACCAGATGCAAAGGTAACATGTTTGAAAGAAGAGATTTGATGGGGAAATCCAAGAAAAAGTGTGGATTAAGGATGTCATGGAGCTCTGCAGGCTTCTGAAGTTTGCATGTCAGGCAGTTCACCTGGGTCATTCCTTTTGTGGGTTCATGGCCTTTTTGTTGAATGGGAGGAAAGCAAACATCACTGGGTGAGGGCTGATAAGTTGGTGTATGCTGATTTAGCATTGTGGTTGTCTTTTCTGGAGCAGTTTAATGGTATGGCTTTTTGACAGGTGGAATGCATTGATCAAGAGAATTTGCAATTGTTTACAGATGCAGCAGGAAGTAATGGGATGGGGGGCATATCTTGGAGAGGAATGGTTTGTGGCTCACTGGCCAGCCGGATGGAAGGATGATTGCAGGAGAGATGTTGACTGTTTGTAGTTAGATTCAATATGGCTGGTGTCGAAGGTCTAGCAGGAGAAGTTGCAAGAGAAAAGGGGTAATTTTCATGCGAACAATCCAGCAGTGGTACAAGCCGAAGATGTTGCCAGATGAAGTGTGTCAGATTGGCCTGGAATAATCAGATGCATGGTAGTGGAATCCTGGGCACTTTTAAAAGGTTGGCATATGGTAGGGCTTTGCAGGATTTTGTTAGATTTGTGTTACAGCTGCCTGAGTAGGAAGGAGTTTGGTGGGTAGGATTGTGGTTGAAATATTTGGTTCAGGCTTGGGAACAATGTAAGGCAGATCAGTCAGTCAAGGTGGATTTAGCTGCGATTAGTATGTTGCACTACTTAGCTGCAATTAGTATGTTGCACGGGTGGTAGGGTTACGTGACTTTACTAAATCTTGCACTGTGGTTAGTTTGTTGAAGGGTTGGGGTAGGGTTGATAGTGTGAAGACTGACTTATGATGGCATTGACAGGACAGGTTTTGAAGGTTTTGTTGCAGAGATTAGTGTTGGTAAATGTAGATTAATTGGACTATACTTTATTGGTGATGTTCACTTTATGGATGTATTATGGTGCTCTTAGGGAGTCAGAGTTGTTTTGGTCATTAGTTTGGCAGGATGTTTCAGTGTTTTTGGCTTCCTCCTTGCATATTTGGTTATATAGATCTAAAATGGATCAGTTGGGGAAGAGCAGGCAGATAGTATTGGGAAAGAGCGAGAATGATTGGTTGTGCCTGGTGGGTTGGGCTAAGAGGTTGCTGTGGTTTCATTTTGAGAGTCCTCAGGACATCGTTTAGATCGGTAGGGGCAAGGTGATGATGTGTAGTGTCTGTATAAATGAGGAGGAGAGCGTTTTGGTGTTGGATTTCTGGGAGAGAGGTTTTCCATTCATTCTTTGTGCATTGGAAGGATATCAGATTTAGTGAAGGAAGGCAGATTAATTGTAGTCATTAAGAGGCTGGGTGTTGGTCATCAAATGCTTTCTTGCCTTATATTAGATAATTGGGTATGGTGACTGCTTAGTATTAAATTGATTTTCAAGGAAAGGAAATCTTGTTTTCGTCATTCTTACATCCATTGGATGGCAAAGGGGGAATGCAATTATGCTGGATGGCATGTGATTCTGTTGGAATTGTTTTCGGTGGTGTTTGGGCTCCCTAAAGTGTTAATGGTACATTTGGGAGGTAACAATTTGGGAATAATTACAATGAGTAGTGAGGATAAGTGAGGATCTTTTTATTTTAAAGAGGTTATACCTAGGTATGTGTATTGTGTGGTCAGAGGTAATACCATGGTTTTGGCTTTAGAGAGAGCTCATTGGCTTGTTAAATTTAGGCTAGTTAGACAACTGGCTGCTTTGGATATTTATATGATAGGACACTGAGATGCCAGTGACAGAGATTCAGTTTGGTTCAAGGAGGATGCAGTACAACTGAATGATTTTGCTGGGACCTCTATAATGTACTCTTAGGTTTCTTTTGGAGGGTTTGCTGAAGGTTTTGGAGTGAATGAGGGGGAACTTCCTGTGTTAGGCTGGTTGGAGGAGAAGAGGGGCAGGTTTGTCCCTCTTCTGTCCCCCCTCTGGTGTTGTATGTTTAATTCAATGAGCTGGGGAATGAAAGTGAGCAGCAGGATGCTGCTTGATAAGTAAAAGTAAGCAAGCAGAGGTGAGGATGATGCTTATTTGGTTATGGTGAGGGAGATTGTGCTACCCTAGTAAATGGTGATATGGATGTTCATGCTGTCATCAAATTAAAATATTGCTCAATAATGTTATGTTTATGGAAGTTTAATAAAGGTCACCAAATGTTATTTGGTGTCATATGTTTATTGAAGGTGACCAGGACAAAGGGGCAATGACAGAAGTTATAATTTTGGTATTTGGAATCTTTCAACTTTTCTCGAAGCTGTTATAATGGTGATGAGCTTAAGTATTTAAAATGCCATACATCATGATACAAAACTAAGGGAAATTAGACTGTTACAGTGAATTTAAGATTTAAAAGGTAAATAAAACACCAAAATGGAGATAAGGGGCTGACAGAATGAATGAATACAATTTCTCTCTCTCTCTCTCTCTCATACACTCTCTCTCTTTTTTGAGTTCCAGTGGAGAGTTTGCAAAGCAGTTAACTATTTCAAGATGCATTGAATTACAGCTAGCCCTTGTTATGTGAGATGGCATACACATATTAATGTTTGATCAGAAAAGCTGCTGACTGAACTGTACAGATCTTTATTTAACTTTGCTGTTTATACAAATGTCATTGTTGACATTAAGCATGTATGTTATTTTTGATTGCATTTGTAATAGTAGCTATTGAGCAATGGTTTGCGTGCAACTGCAAAGCATTATTGGTAATAAAAAACTTACATTTCTAAGGTAGCTGCTTCTTATTCACATTGTGCTTTCATGACATAATTTTATTTTATCATAATTGATGGGATCCTAGCTATCAAATCCAATAAATCAGGCTCGCATGAATTATTAAACACAAAAGAAAAGAAATGGATAATTAAATTAGGAGGGCTATTTGCACCTGGTTAAAATGAGCATCTTTAATTAGTCACACTTAGAGTATTTAAAAGATGAGCTGAATGTACTTTATCACACTGATGAAGGCTATGTAGGATACTAGCTGAAACTGGTCTGTTTAGCTTATTCTTGTATTACACAGTCCATATGCATATGTGTATACATTAATAAATATATAAGAGTTGCTGCCACAGTCTGCTGGTCGGTTTTTGAATTTGCATACATGACAACATCATAATGTGTTAATTTTCAGTGTGAGATGTTCCATCTGCAAGAACTAGTTGACAACTTGCCTTTCTAGGAAGAAATAAACTATTTCTGATGCATGTTAATATAGATTGTGAGGCATTATGGCTTCAGTTTATTATAATGTCATGGCAGGGATTTTCAGCTCTAAAAAACATTCATGGTATCATTCTTACCAATAAAATAAAATCCAAAAACAACATACTTTTTGCATCAAAAAATGTATAATTTGGTATTGTATATGGCAAGGAAGTTATACCCAGCTCCAAGGGTTTGTTACTTACATTTTGATTAGAACATGACCAATACACTATAAATAAGAACATGAGTATTATATAAGGGAGACAGTATACAATGGAACAGGAAAAGAAGGGCAAAACTAATTTGCAGGTTTCACAACGAGTAATCACATCTCATTTACTCAAGACATTTATTCAAACCCAAAGCATCAAAAAAGTTTAGGAGGTTGTTAGTCAAAACAGTGACAAAAACAAGAATGTAAAGTATACACACAAACAGACACAATTGTTTTGAGGTAGGCTCTCCACTACTGATGAGGAAGCAAGCCTACGTAACCCCAAACTATATTTATATATCAACGCGGAGAACATATAAACTCCAAGACGAAGGATAAAATGAGAACAATGCAAAATGTACCTACCCAGGCTACTCTGAGTCTTTCAGCCATGACTGGACAGTGCAAATAATTTAGGCATGATATTCTGAGTACCAAACAACTATCCAGTGACAAACAGTAGGGTTCCCCTAAACTGGAGAAGTTGCAGCTAGAATTATTAAGTAACAAAGAGAACTAGAAAAGAACTTCTAATACCAGAAACAGATTTAAAGAATTTCAAAATCAAATATAGAATCTGCTAGATGCAAGGATCAATCAGGCTCAGAGATTAATGCAAATTAAATATTTTGAGAATTCTTTACAAAGTCTGAGTTGTTCAGCAGCCAGATGATTAAGGCATCAGCAGGTGGAAGGTATAGTGGTGGGTACTGGTCCTAATTGGGGGTACAGAGGACCGGGAGGAGATATCAGAAACCTTTGAAGAGTGCTATCAAGTCCTATGTACCATTGAAGAGTTTATTTATACAATTAGTAACCTTCTGGGTACCTATGAAAACAATCTGAAACTAACACATTTGACATTAAAGCAAGCTTTGGGATAAGTGATCACTGGAAAAACTAAAGGAATGATAAGAGAAAGTTGAAGATCAGCAGTCATTATTATAATACAAAGGGGGGAGGGGGACAGAGCATTTGCACTGTATTCATTTTCTTCCTAACTAAAAGGGTACCAAAACTAATCTGAAGGCTAATTAATTTCGACCAGGCAGGACTAGTCCTAAGAAGAACAACTTCTGATAATGTAATTAAAATGCTTGCATTGACTTCAGATGACGCTGTAAGAAGAAATGAGATATTGTTTGTATGTTTCAGTACAGAAAAGGGTTTTGACCTGGTTGATTGGGAATATCTTTTTTCAGTCTTAAACGATACGGATTTTTCAAAGATCTTTGTGGATTTACTACTAAAAATGCATAAGGGATCAAGGACACATCTCAAAGTAGGACCATGGCTGTCGAAATTTAACCTCAGCAGAGGTATAAGGCAGTCTTGTTCCCTGTTCCCTTATTGTTTGCCCTACACCTGCAGCCTTTATATGAAACTTTGTGAAGGTCCCTTTATTCAAAATGTTACTAGGAATTATGGAATATTAACTGCTGTTATAATCAGATGATTTGCAAATGCATATTTCTGACACAGATAATAATACTGGGAAGATTTTAGAGGAACTCAAAAATTTAGCAGGTGTAAAATAAAGAGAACATCATGATCATGGCTGATGGTTATGAACCCTCAATCTGTATAAACAGGAAATACTCATATGTTTAGAATTCAGTAATAAAAAGTACTAAGGGATCATTTGGATGAGTCTCTGCAGATGTTTGTATCACTAAATTTTAATAATCTGCTGGATAAGGTGAAATGGTATTGTTTTTATACAATGGGAACTAAGTCTGTTATTTTTACAGTGGTTTACATTACCTTCATCAATTTACACTGTGCACGGGCTACCAATTTTGGAATTGAAGGCATATGAGGGATAGGACTATTAGTTCAGATTTTCATATGAGTGGGGAAAATACATTTTCCATAGGAGATGATGACTTTGACAACAGAACTAGTAGATGCCTAGAATAATGCGCAATACGCTAGGGCATCTCAACTAAAAACAGGGAAAAATGAAGTTAATCCTTTTATTGGAGTTGGTGAGTTTAATAGGTTTTTATAAGGGTGAATGAAGAATATGAAGCACACAAGAAAAGGACTGTCCATTTTGGGACTTCAACCAATTAAAAGATGACTATCATATTTAAAGAAAGTTATGACAGAAGACTAGGCTGAATATATATACAACATAAAGTTTCATGAAAATTTCGGGAGAAATAGGTACAAGAATAAAAAGAAATTTAGAAGGGAAGACTTTCTCAAACAATGGGACTAGGTATGGGATGGAGACAATTGATTCTACAGCTGAAGTTGAAGGGGTTAAATAAGGACAAAATAGCATGATAACATTGAAGAGACTCTTACAGAAGGTTTGGAACAGATAAAGATATCTGTTTTCTGCAATCTGGTATAGTGCTGTACTTTCTCTCTCTGTAAAAGATTCAAAGTACATCTCAGTTCCCACTGTTATCTTAGATGTATTTATTTTGCTGTGCTCTCAATACTTAATATTTGTAAAATTATTTTGTTACTGTAAAATGAATGCATTCTGCTGTGTGATCTGGTCATGACAGAAAAGGATCAATAGACTAGTTACCCACCTGGTTAACAGATAGCAATAAGTAAGTAAGTAAGCAAATAAGTAAATACATAAATTAATGAACAAATAAATACATTTTCTTCAATTAGAAAAAAAGCATCTACATCACAACTTCGAATGAGTATATGTCGAATGCTCACATGAGCGAATATTCACGTACTCAAAAACTGTGTTGTGGAGGGCTGTGCCCCCCACCATTAAATATATATTCCTACTCCAAGATCACATTACATTGAGGAAAGGGCAAAAATCCTGATCTTCACTGTACCGCGGACAAAATATATCAACTTCGAGAACGTGAATATTTGCTCATGTGAGTGTTCAACATTTACTGATTCAATGTTCTGATATAGAGCCTGAAAAAAGTATGTTCACAACTGTAGAGTAGTTTCTAGGTACAACAGAAGGGGTTTCATGAAATGAGAGGGTTATTACTAAACTGTATAGATTATTGCAAGTTCTGCTAGCATCTAGATAATGCATAAAATATAAGCAATTTCAAGTTTATGACCACCAAAGTCTTGAATTTTCTTTTTTATAAACCAGCCAGGCTGACAATGATTTTTCCAACAATTAATACAAGTTGATGGAGATGTGATTATGGAGGCTTGGGAACGTGGATCTCTCTCTCTCTCTTTATATATATATATATATATATATATATATATATATATATATATATATATATATATATATTTGGTTATGTCATAAATTAGACTATCTAAATGAAACTGAGGAGAAGATCCCTTGGCGATTGCTATCTAGCCTGACAAAAATGCATGTTCATTTTCTGAGCTCCCCTTTAGTGGGAAATGATGAAGATATACTGATGAAGCCTCTACTTAGTTTATGATAAAAAGCCATAAAAAGAGGTGGAATAGAGATAGAAGAATAGAGATGTGCTGCATGTGAAGATGTAAGCATAATGATTAAAGATATTTATCAAATGTGTGTGGATGTGAAAGGGAAGAAGGATAGATCAAAAATGATGCACACTTTGGATTCTAGCATCTTGCGATGCAGATTAAACAATGAGCCCAGTTTATGAAATTTGCTGAGGCTGAAAGTGGGGCACTGGGAGAAGGGAAATATTAAGTTTGTAATTTATCAGCACGCCATGATATTATGTCTTAAATCGATGAGTCCAAATTTTTTACATAGTTTTGGTACTTTCAGTTCTATTTTGTTTAATTTATTCATACTTGTTACATTTCTATGTTATTAGTTTAGCTGCACAGTAGTATATATTATTTTTAAGAAATTATCCAAAACTGTGCGTGGTTATATTAGGATCTACCCATGGCTGGTGCTGTACAATCATAAGGGCAAATCCTGATTGATTGAGTCAAGCCTGATATACCAACAAGCAGAAGTGGAGTATTGCATTATACAATTGAATTATTTAAAAGAGAAATTAGTTACTTTTATTAAATAATGTCTTGTATAACGGCACTTCTATATTCTTCTGTGTTCTTTATTGTTTATTGATGCACTGTGCATGCATATGGGACTTGCATTTCCAGGCTTGCACAGTACATCTGTGGAGTGCAGGAGAAGCAATGGAGAAAAGAGAATCTGTGTTGCTACTTTTTTTTAAATATTTAAAAGGCACAATTTTACAAGGGGCACAAACACACACACACACACACACACACACACACACACACACACACACAGTCACACTCCTCAAAAGACAACAATATGACATTGCTTCTAATCAGCAACACATTTAAGATAATATTAAATTGAGAAAATGACAGAATAACTGATTGTCATTTAATATACTATTTATAAAATAAAAGAAACATCCTCTGTGGTTCTGTCACGTTCCTCATTGAGATGGCAGAAAAAATGCTGAGCTTCTGGTCAGCGTTTTTTCCACTGTCTGGCTAATAACCTTCTTGCTATGTTTATCAAGGAATGTGAAAACACACGAGTGTGCACACACACACACACACACACACACACACACACACACACACACACACACACACACACACACACTCACAAACACACGCATATGCACTCCTGCATCTCCCTATATCATTTCCTCCATCTAATTGCCTTCTTACAATGTTTATTGAGGAACATGACAGAACCACAGATGGACACATTTTTTACTTAAAAATTAAAAAGAAACAAAATAAAAAATATATAAAAAAAATTTTTGTTTTAAAAAAAAAGAATGCTTTTTATTAAGTCACTCTAAAAAGTAAAAAATAAGAAAGAAAAGTGAAAACTTTGCAAATGAAACATAGACAGGCTGATTTCAGAAAAGCACTTGGGGTTGGTTTTGTTGATTCCTGCTACTTCTTCTGGTATCTCATTTCCAGAATCTGCAAAACCAACCTCTAATGCTTTTGTGAAATCAGCTTGTCTGTGTTTCTTTTGCAAAGCTGTCACTCTTCTCCCTTATTTTTTACTTTTTAGAGTGAATCAATAAAAAACATTATTAGCTTCTTCTTCTGGCTTTTCCCGGTTAGGGGTCGCCACAGCAGATCATCTGTCCACTCATGATTGGCAGTGGAGTTTTACAGTGTCAAGTTGCCAGCCCGGCACCCAACCTTCCACAGAAGGCACACGTGCACATCTAGGGCCAATTTAGAGTGTCCAGTCCATCTACTGCATGTCTTTAGGATGTGGGAGGAAACCGGAGCACCTGGAGGAAACCCACGCGACCACAGGGAGGACATGCAGACTCCGCACAGAAGGCAGCTCAGCTAAGAATCAAACCAGAGATCCTCTTGCTATGAGGCGGCAATGCTAACCACTGCACCACTGTGGCCGCCCAATAAAAAGCATTGTTGGCAAAAATGTTTTTTATATTTTTATTATATTTTTATTTATTTAGAAAAAAAACACGGAACTTACTGCATTCCCATTAAAAACAGTTTCAAATAATACAGAGTACAATATTTAATAACACTGAAAGAAGTGGATGAAATTAGGGCTGCCACGGTGGTGCAGCGGTTAGCGTTGTCACCTCACAGCAAGAGGTTCTCTGGTTCGATCCTCAGATGGGGTGCCTTCTGTGTGGAGTGTTGTGGTCGCGTGGGTTTCCTCTGGGTGCTCTGGTTTCCTCCCACATCCCAAAGATGGAGTAGGTGGATTGGACACTCTATATTGGCCCTAGGTGTGAGTGAGTGCATGTGTGTGCCTTCTGTGGAAGGTTGGGCGCCGGGCTGGCAACTTGACACTGTAAAACTCTACTGCCAATCATGAGCAGACAGGTGATCTGCTGTGGTGACCCCTAACCAGGAAAAGCCAAAAGAAGAAGAAGGAAGTGGATGAAATTCATAAAACAGCCTTCCTGGTATATTGGAGTCTTCCACAACTTGAACTACATTGTACTGTAGCGCTTATCTATTCAGGAGCTATGCCATGTGGTATTGCCCAAATCAATTATCAATGTATATATCATTTATTTCAACCATTACAGTGGCTGTTTGGGCAGCAGCAGCAGATTAGTGCAACTGCACTAAACAGGCTAATAGTAGCTTTTGCTGCTTCAGCTTGCACTATGTAATCTCATTCAAGGGAGAGAAGCCTTCAGCAAAACATATGTGTTCTAGAAAAACAACCCCATTTAAAATTATTTGTTCTAGAAAAACAACCCCATTTAAAATTGTTATGGGACAAGACCAGCTTATTAAAATGTATATTAATTTCAGCTTATTAATGATGCTATAACATGATGGTTGAAAAGCAAATATAATTTGTATGCAGGGCTGGGAAAAATGCAGCTTCATAAGTCACAGTATTACTGTTCATTTTAAACTGCATTCTTTTAGTATGTAATAAGAGAGAATAGTACGTTTTGCATGAAGTGAGGCATGTAGTTATTACAAAAGGGAATTTGTTAGCCTGACTCCTCCAGGCTAGGAGTGCATTGTTGCTAGGGCAGGTTTGAAACATCCAAGGTCAGAAACAAGACCCCTTGGAAGCAGGTGAATCATGTATAGGAAAGTGTTCACATGAAGTCTGAGGCAAACATCACGAGGGTTGAGAACATCTGCAAAGTTTTCTATAGGACCCAGTCATTATAATGTCATGAAACTGCATGAGCAGTTTGATAAGAAAATGTATAAAATTACCGTTTTTGTATGTAAAGTGAGAATGTTTCATCAAGAATTATGAAGACCAACTCCCAGCGCTGTAAGAATAAAATTTATGTTTGCACATCCTGAAGTGTTGTTCCTGACTAAAGGCATATAAGGTACATTCTTAATGTTATTTATTTATGATTTAAAAAAAATCAATTACATTCTTCCTTGATGGACAATAACTGAAGAGCCTCTATGCAGAATTACTTGGATGTGAAAAATAAATGCTTGCAGAATTTCACATTTTGTAAACCAGCTTTCTCAGGCAACTCATTACCTTTTGCACTGTAGCGTGTGCTGCATGTGCAAAAGCTGCATATGTATGTTCAGGTGTGGTCATGCTAGTTGTTATGAGTCATGTAGAATAAGAGTCAGTTTTGCTATACTATCATTCTGGCCAATCCATTACAGTGATACCTGTGCATGACCTGTTTTAATTCTATGGGCAGCTTATCTCATATCCAAGGTATATTAACACTTCAGTGACCAGATATGTCACCAGTGTTTATAGGTGTATACTATGCTAATGACCACTGGTGCATTTATAATCTAAGCCATCCATCCCAAATGTATCCTACAATACTGTGTGCCTAAGAAGTTATTTTAATGGGTATGTATAATCTAGGGTATGACTCATAGGCTGCCTTTTCCAATTAGAAACAAAAATACTAGACCTGAATTGAATTTTTGATTTCCCATCCACTGGTCCAGGCTATGCTTGAATTGGGTTAGGGAAGAACTCCACTTCAAATGGATGGAAAGCCTGTTCCAGAGGAGTAGAAATCTCTGAGACAAATACCTATCAGTCCAAAATGTCCTATTCATGTTGCATGCAAAGTTCAAGTGTTTAGATAAAGTAGTTCTGATGTTATTGGTTTTGCAGATTTGAAAAAGGTGCATCAGACTGGGATCCAAGAGTGCCTTGTATGCCAGCCACAGACCACCTCTCAGCAGTCTATAGAAAACTAAGGACATATAAGGCTTTAAGGACATGTTCATAGGACATGTTATTTATGTCCTGTATACTTTTTGTGAGGAACCTCTGTGAATGTTCCAGTTGCTGCATGTGCCATGTCACTTACATACCAAAGGGACTCAATGATGGGTCTCATGGGGGCCAAATACAGAGGAATAATTTATCTCATTGGACCTAGATGCTATGTTCTTGCTTATAAGTTGAGCAACACAGAACAATTTCCTTAATACCATAGCCACATGTTGGTTGAAAGACAGGTTACTTGCTGTGTACACACTTAGCGGTGTATTATAAATGAGGTAGTTTCCTAGTATACCCACTTCCAAAAGGGTATCGTTATGCATTTCATGGCAATGAGTTTTAAGCAGTGGCTTTGATATTAGACATTTTTTGTTAGTCCTTCATGCATGATGTTAGTGTCTTGGGAGATACTACATCTGCTCCATGTTTGCAATCATCTGCAGACTTGGTCAGCCAGTGGCCCTTGACATTGGCTTTGACTTCTGAAAAGTAAATGCCTAAAGGGAGCAAGCCTAGCACAAAGCCATAAAGGTTCTGCTAGTGACTGACCTCTTTGTGGAGATGGTTTCCCCATCCTAACTTCCCAGGTCCTATCTAAAAGCCAGCTGCCTGTCCAGTACATAATATAAGTGTTTAAGCCTAATTCCATGAGTTTGTTTACAATGCCCAAGTGGAGTATTGTACCAAATGCCACAGTCAGATCAAGGTAGGCATTATGCACTGTTTTGTCCTCATCCATTGCCTTGGTGATCTTTCAAAGAATTGCACCAGGATGAGTATGCATGATTTGCCTTTGATGAAGACAAACTGTGTCTGAAGGTTTTCTATCTCATTATTAATCATATCGATGATACTTTTTGTCCCATGGCTTTGCATAGTTAGACATAGGTCTGTAGTTCTCAGGGTCTTTTGATGGACTGCCCTTGTTCAGAGAGATAACTGTTGTAGTCCTTTGTTTAGATGGCACAACATGTGTTTGGCAGCTATGGTTAAATAGTGATGTCAGAGGTCCTGAAAAGTCATGTTTCATATTATTTCAGAGGCATCCTGGGATATTATCAGGGCCCATTGATGCACTGTTCTTTGCCTCAGAAAGCACATGTAGGACTGCACCCTAGTGATAGCTGGGGAGTTATATTTGATGGTATGATATTAGAGGGCAGCCAGGGGGAGAGGGAGGAAAAATTTGAAATGAATTTGTTAGCCAGCAGATTTGCTGTATTCTCCATCTCCAAGTAAGTAGTTCCATGTACAAGCAATTCTGTGCACTTTTGTGTACTGCCTTTAAGGTTTCAGACATAACTAAAGAAAACTTTGTGGTTGTTCTTGGCTTGGGCAGCTATCCCTGCCACAAAACTGACATTGTTAGACCTAATTTGTCCTCTTAGTTGTTTGTTTAGTTGGATGAGAGAGTTTTTCTCTTGTTGGGAATTGCATTTCCTTGTTTCTGGTAGACAAAGCTCTCTCTGTGTATATATTTACATGATTGGACAGGGTTTCTGTATACAATTCTGCAGAGGTAGCTGTGCTCTTAGGGTTTGGAAAGGCTTGAAATTTTGTGAGGTAATCACTTAATAATAGGTAATTTGCCTTAGAAAAGCGGTTAACTGCTATGGGGTTTGCTGGGGTCACAGTATTTATTTTTATGCTGAAGGAGACAGCTATATAGTCTGACCTTACCAGACCGCGAACTACACTGCAGGATGCAGCATTCAACCATATTTATGAGTATGAGGTCAAGTGCATTTACACCCATATCGGAGGTATAGACCAACCATCTCAGGACATTTGTGTTTACAAAGTCCAGAAATCTCTGTGCCTGCAAGTTAGGGGTCAGGTAAGGTTCATAGTTTATGGAGGGGTAGTTAATGTCTCCTATGACTATGGTATTGGGTTGAATGGCAGGTGTCTCTATTAGGTCTAGGCATAAGGTATGGGGTTTGTGAGTCATAGGGGGTAATCTATAACTTGCAAGGATATGATATGGGTGTCTTCCTGTGGTAATCTGGACAAGGGGAAGCTCAACCTCATCACCTGTTTGACCAAACATGAAGTGTGTTAGTTTTTGATGTTGATCAAGACATCTCTGACTTCAGTCGCTGCCTGTGCACTAACTAGTCTAAATGTGTGAAAGGCATTGCTGCCCTGCACTGCAGGAGTACTCTCCATGGCTTTAAATCATTGATTGGTAACTGCAGAGATGTCTGCTTTATCCAAGGTGAGGAGAAAGAGGAGGGAGTGGAGTTTCTTGCTTAGGCTCCTGGCAGTAAGTAGTAGCACCTTTAGATTCCCTTGGGTTGATTTTACTATATTGGAAGTGGATGGTTTGTCAGTTTAGCAGTGCCTGTAAAAAGCACTATGGGGCAGGAAAATGTTTTAGCCAATATTCCAAAGTGTAGCAGTGACAGGTGCAGACCATCTTTGGCAAAGATATGTGGTCTGTTAACCATATCCTCTCATGCTGACTAATATTCTACCCTCTTTGAGTGACAACAGAAACGAAGTCAGTTATTAAAGTCAGTCATCTTATGTTCACATCGTGGCACCATCCTTGCTGAAGGTAGAATGCTGCTCAATACTAGGTACATACCAGCTTTGGATATGCCAGATTCAATAATGCCTACACTAAGTATACACTAAGTGTACATGATCTATTTTCAAGAATATCCCTACCTCATTTTTCTGCTTTCTAGTCACTCAGAAAGATTACATTAAGTGTACATGTAGTCTGCACTTTGTGGTAACCTTTATGAACCCCCGTGATATTTAAGGCTGCAAGAAAATCAGTAGGAAAAATAAAATTAGGAGGAAGAAGGTTTCAGTTATGCTTGTATTGTCTTTTCACTCAGAACAGTGAAGTCTGAGAGCTCAGTAATATCTCTCTTCATATAGTCCAGGGAGGTACTTCTCAGGTCATATACACCCAGATGGATTATGACTGACTCATACTGGTAATTGTCATTCAGTGACCTGACTGAGTGCATGACTTGGTGTATCCTGACAGGCAACTGGCCATGATTTCTCCTTGTTCAGCCTGGTGAGCTGGATATCTGCATTTATCAAAAAGCAGCCTCCTATGAATAGAATAGTAACAGAGTGCAAAGGATTAGTCGGAATAAAATCACTTTAGCTAGCAGATCTAGGAAACTCTCTCCGTGACACCCTCCCTGTGAGAGGAATAAAGACTCATTGTTGAACTTGCAAATAGTTTATTAAGTTAATTAGGTCGATGTATGGGTGTTCTTGTTCTAATGTTTCAGGATCACCAAGAGGCAATAATATATTAATTCCTAAAATGAATTTGTACTTTCCCTCATTATGCTGTGTTCTCCTCATGACAGTAACCAGATTTAAGTCACATTACAAAAAAAAATCTGTCCCTTAATTTCTTCATCATGTGCCAGGGATTATCACTCTCTTTTCCTACAAAAGCTAACTGCTTTCTAATAAACTGAGCTGCTGTTCACTTAGTGTTACCTATATGTAAGCAGCTGCATATTAAACACTGACCCCACAGTAGCTATAAATCTCTGATGTAGGGTAATCCACTCCCTTCTCACATCTCAATTAATTCATCTTGGATACTCCAAAGATCCTTATACTGTCTGATGATTGCATAGCTTTTAAAAGAGCAGCTCCTGCTTTTATCTTTAACCACAGATAGTAAAAACTTAGGCAATCTAAATGTTAGATCCATACACTAAAACTATAGACTCCTCAAACAAATACTTTTTTTGGAGACACTGGTGAATATTTCTTATTAATTCAGTTTTATTTCTGTGTTTCACCTATGAAATATTTGAAATGTCAACATTTTTTTTATTTTTATTTACACAGTCGTTATGTTAATATACATATTTTGTTAAAATAATTTTGCATTGCAGTAGACATGTATTCGATTTTAGCACATTTTGAGTTTCTTTAATAGTGATGGTGAAGATGTAGCCAACATCATGACTTAAATTTATATGGCAAATACCCTACCTCACCAGCTAATACATTAATAAAAAAAAAATAATAGATATGTATGATGGACATCATAGCATTAGACATAAGACACAGCATATATTATGTAGCAAACGGCAATGCATTGTACAGTTTAGTGTAGTTTCTGAGGATGCCAGTGAATATTCTAGATTTTTGCACACCTAACAAGATAGTCTCTATATATGAATTATTTATCTCCCATTCAAGATTTCAGTGGATATGCTTAGTCATGCTGTGATTTATTCTAGTAATTTGTATTTTCAGTTTGGTTCCTTAACATCTTATCATCTAATACAATATCTCTAAAACAGATCTTCTTTCAGCTATAATGTTGAGATAATAGTCGAAATACAACACCAGCTAAAGATTTTGTTAATTGCAATGATTTAAATACCAAGAAACCATTAACTACTTAATAGTAAACCACAATCCTGCAGCAATTTTAAATTGAATTTGGTACTGGAGTATTTCTGACAAATAAAAATGCTGAAATCAAACCAAAAATCAAGAAAAACTATTTACCTGAAAGTAAGTTTTTCTCAAAAGACTCGTAATGATCATAAACATCATAGGACTGTAGATCAAAAATGAAAAATATATGCATTGTTTTAGATCTCAAGCAGGATTTTTTTCCTTTTTGTATGAATCACATGAGTCCATCAGTGAGATATTTAGAATATCTTGCATATAATGTTAATGCATGTGCATACAGATTCAATAGATTGATGGATAGCTAGCTAGACAGACAGACAGATAGATAGATAGATAGATAGATAGATAGATAGATAGATAGATAGATAGATAGATAGATATAATACCACAAGACATTCAACTTTAACAGTCTTATAGCAGGCCTTAATGTACATTGCAAAGTCCAACATTTTTCTTCCTTTTTTCTTTCAAACTATATTTCAGTCTGATGTAAAAATAAATTTGGATTTTTTTGGCAGCATACAGTTTAGTTACATGCAGGTTCATTTGCAAGTAAAAATAACCATGGAATAAGAAATAACTTGATCTATAGCACCTGCTTCCAGAAACTTATATACTTATGCAAAGATTTGGGTTTTGCTTTAAGTAGGTAAATTATCTTATCAAATTCCAAGACACTGCTGATACATGAAAACACACAGCCACATACTCTCATAGGAATTTGCCTATGCTGTATGGCAGCTGTTATATATTGTTTCTATTCTTGTCTTAGAAACTTCATGGAAGCAGAAAATATGCTTCGATCTCATGAATGTTTTACTTAAGCATCTGCTTAAAGGTTTCTTGAATTTTCACAAGTTATAAAATCAGTGATTTTTTTCAGCAAGCCAAGTGATTCCTTTCTTACTTTATGCAGAAATCTCTGGATCCATTCACAGTCACAAATGGTGTCCAATTTTATACTGGAGTTGCTATGAGTTGTCCTTTAAAGGTCAAGGTAAACTCATAACAGATTTAAAACGTGGATTTTTTTTCTGTTTTCATACAATTGCATTGTGCCCTAACACTGCAGAGAATGCTAGAAAGTGCAAACAGTTGCAAAGGATTGTTTCCTTTTAATTGATTTTGCTTTCATTTGTTTTTTTTTTGTTACATGGTGCAAACAGTTGCAAAGAATTGCTTTCCTTTTAATTGATTTTACTTTCATTTTTTTTGTTACATTTGCTACAGTTCTTCCCACTTTTCCTTCATTTTCTGTTATTTACTTAACATTCATTGTGCATAACAGCAGTAAACCAAGCAGTTTTATAAACATATACATATCAAACTCTTTGTACATGGCTGCTTGCTATAGAAAGACTTCAGACACCCCTTCTGAACAGCATTCAGTGTTAATTTCTGTTAAAACTGTCATGATATCTCATGGACTTTAGGTCGGAATGTGGCTCAAAATAAATATCCTATGTTCAATCTTATTCAAAATGATAGATAAATATGTGGTGACAGCGCCTGCATAAGTCCAAGTCACCAAGGGAATATCTGAAAAGATTTGAAGAAAGTGCTGAACATAAGTTGACCAATAACTGATCTTAGTTTACATGCCCATCTATCTATTCACTGAAGGGGAATTTTTTTTTTCAATCTAAAAGAAAAAACTCTCAGTTGGCATTTGAACCAAGGGTATGATGTGGGGATTAATCTGTAACTCTAATGTTACAGCTATAATTTAGTATGGTCAGTGCAGAAGAAGACCATAGGTACACCTGTATTTGATAGCTCCAGTTATTTTTTTTCTCATCCATGTTTAGTGAAGGAAAGAGACAGTCCTTTCCAAAGGAAAGTCTGTAATTCTAAATGCTGAGCATATAATTTGTCTTTGTTTGATCAGTGCTCTAGCTTGTTAAACAAATTTAAATAAATAAATAAAAATCATGCTAATTTTTACTAAGAAGATTATGATTGCTGAGGTAGTCTTATAACTCCAATAATTCTGTCCTTTCTTGGTTCTTAGCTGATGGTAATAAGAGGGAAACAGGATGAAAGGTGCATAACTGATTTGTAAGGCCTTGTTTTGACATTGTGATAGCATAATGAAAAGGTAGATGCTGAAGGATGGGATACAGTTTATTAGATGTACACTGGGGAGGGGCATCTATGGAGGGCTGGTTTTGTGGACTGGACAAATGTTAGATTTTTAAGTGGAGAAGAAACTAATTTGTAATGGATGTGAGGTCTGAAATGATTTGACATTTATTGTTTTATAGCCAGTTATGTGATCCAGAAGACCACCAAGGAGCCTAGCCCAATTTCCCAGTTGGTCAAGTAAACTCGCTAATTAAATGATCTGTTCAGAGTAACACTGTAAGCAAATGGAGGCTGATGGAATCAGATTCTTTACTACAGAAAGCAGCTTATTGAAGGCAAGCAGCTTATTGAAGGCTTTTTAACCGTAATCTTCTGTGTTAAATACAAAATGTCCTCTGCAATAACAGTCCAATTATATTATGTATTTGACTTTTGTGTACAAAAGCAGCATCCTAAAAGTTAGTTGAACTGATTCCATGAGCCATTTTGACTATCAGGCAGCAGATATTTAATTTAGAAAAGAAGCTTTAACTTTTCTGAATAATCATTTAGCATCTTTTCCTGGCAACAAAGAAGCTGATCTAGGTAGTATATGAAATAAAAGCATTAACTGTACAGGATTATGACTTTTTCACCTTTACCTCCCATCAAAAACACAGGACTATAAGTATTGCATCTGGTTACCACTGGAAAAAAATTGCACTTTATTCATCTGCTTTTACTGTATTTCTGTTTCTTCCTACTTTATTACTTTATTTTGCATTTGCCTCTTCTTAAAAGTACTCAATTGTATTTATTTTGCTGCATTTATTACTGTTTGGTAGTAGCCTGATTAAATTGTAACTGTTATTCTAAGCCTTTTGGTTTAAGCACTTGGGCTTCAGACCAGTTGTTCTACATTAAGAAGGTTTGTGGTCTGCACTGTTGTGGCAGGACAGGTAGCTTACATCCTTCTAAGTTGAGAATTGCTGATTGAAAGCTCAGTGTCTGTTATTCTAAAAGTGTATTAGTTCTGGTTTAAGCACTTGGGCTTCAGGCCAGTTATTTTACATTAAGAAGGTTTGTGGCCTGCACTCTTTCAGGAGAAGAGGCTAGATGCTGCACTTCTGAGCTGGGAATTTCTGGTTAAAGGCTTATTGTGCCTGCTTATTTGAACTGTTTCTTTCTGAAACTGGTACACCTTGTTTGCTGTAGCATAGACTAGATTCAGGCCTACGGAATCTAGCTTTGTTTGTATAAATTGAGCACTAATCCAGGACATCTTTTTTGGAGAAGGTTCCCCTGCATCCTAGTGGCAGGAGTGTGCAGTTAGAACTTGTCTGATTGAAGACTGCTGGAACAGGGCTCAGTTTTGAGCTTTTTTATTGGTTAATTGGATAATTTGCTTAAATCAGTTTGCTCCTTTTCTATTGTTATATAAAACATTGCACTTTATTCATCTGTTTTGCATCTTCCTACTTTATTACTTTATTTTACTTTTGCTGCCTGTTCTTAAAAGTACTTAATTCCATTTATTCTACTGCATTTATTACTGCTTGTTAGTAGCCTGATTAAATTGTAACTGTTATTCTAAGCCATTGGTTTAAGCACTTGGGTTCAGACCAGTTGTTTTACATTAAGAAGGTTTGTGGTCTGCACTGTTGTGGCAGGACAGGTAGCTTACATCCTTCTAAGTTGGGAGTTGCTGATTGAAGGCTTACTGTCTGTTATTCTAAAAGTGTATTAATTCTGGTTAATGCACTTGGGCTTCAGGATTCTACATTAAGAAGGTGTGGTCTGCACTCTTGTGGGAGGAGAGGGTAATTCTGCCCTTCTGAGCTGGGAGTTTCTGGTTAAAGGCTTATTGTGCCTGCTTATTTGAAATGTTTCTTTCTGAAATTGGTAAACTTTGTTTGCTGTAGCACAGACTAGATTCCGACCTGCTGAATCTAGCTTTGTTTGTATAACTTGAGCACTAATCCAGGCCATCTTTGTTTGGAGAAGGTTACCCTGCACCGTAGTGGCAGGAGTGTGCAGTTAGAACGTGTCTGATTGAAGACTGCTGGTACGAGGCTCAGTTTTTAGCTTTTTATTGGTTAATTGATTAATTTGTTTAAATCAGTTTGCTCATTTGCTACTGTTATATTAAAAGAATACACTTTATGCATCGTCGTTTAGCTAGAGTTAAACTATTCCAACCGCCATAAAGTCTGCTCTTCAAATTTTCCCTTAGAACTAGCCCGTTTTTTAGCTTTAGCACTCAAATGTGTTTCTTTGAGCTCAGCACTTGTTCAGAACTCCTTGTAAGCATTAAATAAGCTACAAATTACTACAGCACTCAACTTTCCTCACTTGTCTAGAGGAAAACAGCTTTTAGTACTTAATAAATAAGCACCTAGCCAGGCATGTCTAAGGGTCAACTCCCGGTGTTTTTTCCCATATACCTGATGAATATGGGCATCTTGGGGTAATGCAGGAATTATCTCATGTACACAGACAAACCTCTCATCCTACCACCCAACACTACAACCTGTGAAATATGCACTTATATAGCCAAACTGGAAGCAAAGCTCTCTTCACCCAAGACTAGAGTAGGCAGTCAAGAGGAGAAGGCAAACACTTGCATCACACCACACTCATCACATAGTCCCTCAAAACCTACACCATCAAAGCACACACATAGAAACACAAAACACACACCTACATTCATGGAGGCTCTCAATAAAAATTTGCTCAAGCATCAGAGACCTCCAAAGCAGAAATGCATGCAACCTCCACCCCCAAACACAACCCAAATGACACATAGCCCACAAACTCAGTGTGCCACTCACCCACAGCCCATAAGGCATAACAATGTACCCAACACTCTAGTCATAGGTGACTCTATATTCAGGCACACTGATGTTCCACTCACCAGGCTAAACAAGGAGAAAGTTACTGTCAGCTGCTTGTCAGGTGCCAGGATCCACCACATAACACACGCACTCATTTCACTCCACAACAAGTACAAATATGACTCTGTCATTGTACATGTTGGTGTGAATGACCTGAGACATGCCTCCCTGGAATACATGAAAAGAGACATGAAGGAGCTCTCCAATCTTGTAGCCAAGGCAGGTATGACCCTCACCCTGAGTAGCATCCTGCCATCACCCAGAATGATACCACAGTACAAGGACAAAATGATTAACTTCAACAATTGGCTAAGCTTATGGTGTCATTCTAAGGGAATCCAATATCTGTCTGCCTGGGATGACATGATCAACAAACCACGATGCTTTGCCAGAGATGGCCTGCACCTGTCGCCCTTGGGATTTTGAATTCTGGCTAAGGCTCTTGCTACCCCTATAGTGCCTTTTTTAGGCAAGGTTCAAATGAGAAATTCACCACTGTAACAGGTACAAGCAAGCAAAATCTGAGGGTAATGCTACTCAATGCTAGAAGTCTAAACCTCAAAATGCACTCACTCAAGGCACTCCTTAAAATGGAGAACATCAACATCTGTGCAGTGACAGAGACCTGGCTCAAGGCTCTAGAGAGCACCCCTGCATTACCAGGCTATAATTCATGCCACACCTTTCGGCCACCTAACCTGGAACAAAACCCTAAAGGTGGAGGCGTGTCCATATTCATTAAGGATATCCACACCTCCAGGCTAGTTGCTCGGCATAATGCATCCGAGATTATCCAAGTGCAACTAAATCTGGGCAAGACCACAATCCAAATTATAGCTTGCTACAGATCCCCCACCATGCCCCAGGATTCCCTCTACTCGTCACTCATTAGACCCATTATAAAGTACAATGCCCCTTTTTGGTATGTACCTCACAAGACATCTACAACAACTGGAAAGGCCACAGAAATACCTCAGAAAGAGGATTACCAGCCTCAAACAGATGCCCTACGCAGACCGTCTCAAAAAACTCTAGCTTTACTACATTGCATATTGCCTACTCAGAGGCGATCTCTGCCTAACATGCAAAGCTATGTCAAACCCAGAGCTGTTGGACATGCTCCACTTAAAGAAATCCCAATCCCTCTGAGCTACATGCTGTAGGGACCTAAACCTTGTCACCACAATAAACAGAACATGCTGGAGGGATAGATTCCGATCCCAGAGACTTCCCATACTCTGAAACAAACTACCTATCTATATCAAACAAAGCTCCTCATTAGCACTCTTCAAGAAAAACCTTGATGATTGGATGGGAAATAAGAAATTCACCCCAGGGATCACTTCTGTGGCTTTGCTTGACAGGGGCACAGGAAAATTTCTTGGCTGGCGAAAGCCAGGGTATCTTTTTGGCTAGGCTTATATACGCCCTAGGGCCAGTAGCCTAGTACCTACTTATGAACCCATGAAAATATTTACTCTGAAGAGGCCAGACTATGCTGAGAATGTCCTCCACAGCTGCATTTGAACAGACATGAGATGTTAGCCACAAGAAGTTAAAATTCTCAGACCAGGGCTCAGAGACAACTCATATATTTTAGAAAGGAATAGTGAGAGAAAATTTTCTGTCTCTGGCAATTTTGGCAAAAATAAATAGATTAATATGGTACCTTGGATACTAAGCACCCTGGAAACTATTAGGGTCCAACGTAACACTCCCATAATAGGTTACTTCAACTAATCCTCCATCAACTGGGAAAACTACTCATGCACCAATACACTGGCTCAACGGCTTCTTGTAATTCATCAATTCCAATGCCCTGGACCAGCTCATTTTTACCCTCACTAGAGGAAGCAACATACTTGACCTGGTTATTACTAACATGAGCAACTGTTGCTCTACACCAATAGTCAATTCCTCCCTGGTTAGATCCGACCACAAACTAATCACTATGGAAATCCACATCTCACTCTCACCCCCCGCAAAGGTTACCACCATGAAAAACTTCTCCAAAGCTGACTTTGGGCTCCTAAAAATAGAGGTGGATAACTTCACGGCACCCATGTCAATGGAAAATAGATGCATGACTGCCAAATTATACACTAATTCACTGTACAAACATGTACATAAATGTATATAATTAGCCATACCCAACAGAACCAAGAAGGTCTTCTTCAAAAACAGGAAGCCAATCTGGGGGTCCCCTGCCATTCGTAAACTCTACAACAGAAGTAAGAAGCTGTTGCAGAAAAAGGTGAAGTCCCAAGACTGGAAAAACTCCCTTATTAGACTCACCAAAAAGTTGAGATCCCTCATCAAAACCTCTAAAGCCAGTTATGAAGGCAGAATTGCGGCAGACAATAAAAGCAACCACAAAGCCTTTTAAGTTATATCAAGAATCTCCACGGCAATACCCAGGTTTGCTCTGAGTTACTGCACAATGGTACCTCCTATACTGAGCCGACAGATATTGCCAACATACTGGCCAACAGATTCAGTGCCACCTTTACCCCTCTCTCCTTCCCAAAGGACACATCACAATACAAGAAGAATGCCAGTCACCCAGCATTACTGCAGCACAGTTTAAATCTGCATTGTCCAAGGCCAAGAATAAAGCTTCCAAGGGATCCAACAATATCCCTGGATGTGTTCTACATGAACTACAAAGTGAACTGGCATCACATCTGTGTTCCCTGTTCAGTCACAGCCTCACCTCAGGCTTTGCCCCTACTGAATGACACACTGCTACAGTCATCCCTCTCCATAAAGGGTGGTGACTACAGACCCTGGGAATTATCACCTCATTAGCCTGACGAGTCTGATATGCAAGACTATAGAGTGCATCATCATGGAACTATTTAACAAGGATATAGGGAATCTCCAAACACTAGATCCCATGCAATTTGGTTTTGTGAAAGGTAGATCATGCCTGCTCAACCTGGTTGACTTCTTTGAGTCAGTCACCAGAGCTGTGGGTGAGGGCAAGGCAGTTCATACAGCCTACCTCAATCTGGCCAAGCCTTTGATACCATTCCCCACTCAGGAATTAATGATAAACTCACTAAACTAGGTATCAACCCCTATATCACTAGGCGGTTTGCAAATTGGCTCACAGATAGAATCCACAGTGTGAAAGTTGCAGAATCCAAGTCAGACTGACAACCAGTCATGAGTGGAGTCACACATGGATTGGACCCGGGCCCTCACCTGTTTGGCATCTACTTTGCAGAAGTTCAGGCCAACACGGAGGGACTCTGGATGACGAAGTTCACAGAAGACTGCAAGCTGGGAGCCATTATTAACTCCCCAAGTGATACAGACATCCTACAGAAAGGCCTCACTGAGACCAATGACTGGTGTTGAAACCACGGCCTTAACCTTAATGACAAAAAATGCATTGTCATCCCCTTTGGGAAAAACTCAGTTTCCACTAATTACCATATCAATGGAAGCCCACTGAACACTGAAGGTGTTATAAGAGATCTGGGGACACAGGTTGACAGCAACCTCTCCTTCAACCATCACATTGCCACTGTGATCAGAACGTCCTTCTATGTGGCACATCACATTAGCAAGAGTTTTTCATCCAGGAAGAAAGAGGTCATCATCACTCTCTACTCTTTCCTCATTAGGCCAATCATTGAGTATAATGCTCCATTTGGCATGTACCTCACTAGACACAATCAACAGCTGGAAAGCCCACAAATGTACCTCACAAAGAGGATCCTAGGTCTTAAACCCATGTCCTACATGGACAGACTCAAAAAACTCCAGCTATTCTCTGTCTCATATCGTCTACTAAGAGGTGATCTCTGCCTGATTTACAAAGCCATGTCTGACCCAGCTCTGTTAGAAATGCTACATCTAAAGAAATCAGAATCCCTCCGTACCACACACTCCAGAGAGCTCATCCTCATTACCACAATCAACAGAACATGCTGGAGGGACAGGTTCATAACCCACAGACTGTCCATGCTCTGGAATAGACTGCCCATACATGTCAAGCAGAGCATCCCACTGGCCTTCTTCAAGATAAATATTGATGAGTGGATGGGAAATAGAAAGTTCACCCTGGGGATCACCCCAGTGGTTCTACTTGACAGAGGCACTGGGAACTGACGTTGGGTGTCACGATGCCAAGGCCCTTCTTTGGGCTAGGCTTGTAAAGGCTCCAGGGCCATTAGCCTAGTAGACACCTATGAACCTATGAACCTATGAGAGTAACTGCATGTAATGATTATAGCTTATGCAGGTAAGTTACCAAAAGCCTTCTATTAATGAGTGTTTTGACAAATGTGTGTTAATTCTGATTGAGATTTATTATTGAGTTAGGGATAGTTTAGTTGGTGTGCATTCCAATGTCTTGCTAAACTGTTGATTCCAGGGAATGTCAAAGTAATCAGGAACACTGGAATTGACAATTGGCATATTCTATATAGGGGCCATATTCAAGTTCAACTATATTATAGTGCTTATGCCCTTATCATTCTATAACTCAAGTAGAGCACTTCAATAAGAGATGAAGATAATATGGATGTTAAGATATATTGAAAAAATATCTGTTGGAGCACACTGCTAATATAACGACAGATAAATATATAACGTACAGCAAAAAGCAGAAACAAAATAACAATATCAGTATCAGTAATGAATTCTATTAGTCACTTGTTGCTAATATTTTGATTTATTTATTTATTTCACTTTGTTAAATGATTAAGTAAACTGCTCCAGGGACCCTTTTCAAGCCACTACCCAGGTTTAAAGGCAAATATAATTATAACCAATAAATAGAGTGAGTATAATTAATAACAGCAAGACAAACAATTCACAGAAATGTATATATGAGTTACGTCATGGGTGAATACTTATCAAACCTAAGGGAACTATGATGGGGGCATTAGTACCAAAGTTATGTCTTGTTTTCCTCAGTTTTAAAAAGTGAACAACCCCTTTACAAATTCTTCTAATCATACCAGTAAACCCTTTCTAATAGTCATGAGTCTAAATATAACTTACAATAAAACAATTGTCCATGCAGTATTACATTCAGACTAAACCATAATAGTGTGGTATCCAAATAATTGGCAATAATGAAATGGGAACAAGGTAGTAGAGAAATAGGCAGTCATGTGTAACAGCAAAGCCCATAAGCTACAGCCTCAAAGATAAGCTATAATGGACAAAGCAAGCTTCCAAGTTTAAAGTCAAAAGTGACAGCACTTCTTGTATCCTCCACAACGCAATCGATCCCAAAATAATGCTGCAAAACAGTTCTTATCTTCAGTTAGAAAACCAGAACAACAGTTATGCTGAAGCATATATGATCACTGAGTGTATGATCACAAGAAAATACAAGTTGTAAACTTATAAAACAGCAGCTGAATGCAAAAGGAAAGACTATCAACTAGCAACTAATATAATAATGTGGCAGTAGCATTGCAAGCAATAATGAGTAATGTAAAATGCCCAAAAAAATAAAAGCTGTGCTCCAGTCAGCAATCAGCAACAGCCAGACTAAGATAGGCAACAGCAACAAAAGTTAACCTACTTATAGCCATTTGTCACCATCTTAGGTACAGAAAATGCATCCTGGATTCTTATTGATATTAACTGTAGGTGCAGTGTTGACGCAGAATTATGGATAATCCCAATAGTGAATTCTGAATAGTCCCTACTAGTTAGGACCAGATATATCAGTCTGGGTTTGAATCAATTTTATTTGGACTTCCAATTAAGGTAGCTAGAAGTTGCTAGTGATAAGCAAACATGTGTCTTACACTGCTCTTTACCATAGTCGAGAACTATGAAAAAGCTGGTAAATGGTATAAACAGACCGAGGTAACAGAGTCTGAGGTTTCTGTCTTGACTCTCAAGTTGTGATAATGACATGGTGATGCACAAGTATATAAAATGATAATATTATATTTGTTCCAATTTCTGTCTGCATTAAAACAGACAACTGAGACTCATGTTTGTGAAGATGTTGCTTAGGCCAACACCCTGCCTTCCTCATGGACTCCTGTTGGGGATAAAACATGTGGCACACTCAGGCACACATCTTCTCTCCATAGGATGAGCATGCACCCATCCTCTCTTTCCAGTGCCCTAGACACTCAGTGGATGACTAGGTCACAGTCCTGGCTGTATCCCTCTATAGTACAGACATCACGTGCTTCATATTTAATAGTCTGTCTGGAGTCACTTAGTAATAGGCATCTATTAGAGATGATGTGACTGCTACCTGCAGGCATTTCTATCTTAACATCAACTTAGGTACAGAAAATGCATGATGGATTCTTATTGATGGGTGCAGTGCTGGGGATATTTAGTGAACATGGGTCATAGTCAGGGCTACATGGACAGACTCAAGAAACTTCAGCTGTTCTCAGTCTCTTATTGCTTACTTAGAGGTGACCTCTGCTTGACTTGCAAAGCCATGTCAGACCCAGCCCTACTTGAAATGCTACACCTAAAGAAATCCCAATCCCCCCATGTCACATGCTCCAGAGATCACAACCTCATTACCACAATTAACAGAACATGCTGGAGGGACAGGTTAATTTCCCAAAGACTGCCTATACTGTGGAGTAAGCAGAGCACCTTACTGGCCTTATTCAAGAGAAATCTTGACAAGTGGATGGGTAACAGAAAGTTCACCCCAAGGATCACTCCAGTTGCCCTACTGTGAACTAACATCAGGTGGCATGGTGCCTGGGCAATTTTTTGGGGCTAGGCTTGTAAAGGCTCCAGGGCCATTAGCCAAGTACACACCTATGAACCTATGAACAGTAAACCTCTATGAAGAACAATCTCTTTTCATGAAAATCTAGGCTTATTTGTGACTTAAATTCATGGAATTATCATCTGTTAATAATCTGACACAACCTAATGCAGAATTTAGTATGATCTTCCAAATGGTGGTGGTGGGCTGCAAGAAGTCTGCTGCTTCCTCGGGAGACTGAGATACTTAAATACATTCAGATCCACAGCAAGGCAAGACAAGTAAGAGTCATTTCCATTTCAGAATACCCCCCAAAAAAGAAAAGTAAGAGTCATTTCCATTTCAGAATACCCCCCAAAAAAGAAAAGTAAGAGTCATTTCCATTTCAGAATACCCCCCAAAAAAGAAAAGTAAGAGTCATTTCCATTTCAGAATACCCCCCAAAAAAGAAAAGTAAGAGTCATTTCCATTTCAGAATACCCCCAAAAAAGAAAAGTAAGAGTCATTTCCATTTCAGAATACACCCAAAAAAGAAAAGTAAGAGTCATGTCCATTTCAGACTACCCCCAAAAAGAAAAGTACGAGTCATTTCCATTTCAGAATACCCCCCAAAAAAGAAAAGTAAGAGTCATTTCCATTTCAGAATACCCCCCAAAAAAGAAAAGTAAGAGTCATTTCCATTTCAGAATACCCCCAAAAAAGAAAAGTAAGAGTCATTTCCATTTCAGAATACCCCCAAAAAAGAAAAGTAAGAGTCATTTCCATTTCAGACTACCCCCAAAAAAGAAAAGTACGAGTCATTTCCATTTCAGAATACCCCCCAAAAAAGAAAAGTGAGAGTCATTTCCATTTCAGAATACCCCCCAAAAAAGAAAAGTAAGAGTCATTTCCATTTCAGAATACCCCCCAAAAAAGAAAAGTAAGAGTCATTTCCATTTCAGAATACCCCCCAAAAAAGAAAAGTAAGAGTCATTTCCATTTCAGAATACCCCCCAAAAAAGAACAGTAAGAGTAATTTCCATTTCAGAATACCCCCAAAAAAGAAAAGTAAGAGTCATTTCCATTTCAGAATACCCCCAAAAAAGAAAGTAAGATTCATTTCCATTTCAGAATACCCCCCAAAATGTGCAGTTCATTAAAACAAAACACAATTCTGTAAAATATGCTTAGGTTTTCCAAAAAACTCATACGCTCAGAACATTCAATACTGAAAAGTGCAAAGGAAAAAAATGGTGATCTGGCCATTCACATTAGTGGTATTTCGCTGTTTATGTGTCTCTGAAATGACATTTACTGTTTTGCATTTTGGCAACATAATATAGACCCCCCTTAAATACAGAAGTGCTGTTTCTAGCTGGATCAAAGAAACTAGGTTTCAGAGAGAAGTCCTCATAAGCCGATACCATTAATAACACTGATTCGCATTATGACACATTTGCAAAACATTAGACATTGCCCTGCTGTACGTAATATATATTAGTAATGATGGGCTGTAGTACTAAACTGTCCACGGATAACAATTACTTATGCTAAATAAAGACTGTGAAGCTAATGGAGTTTCAAAAAGCAAATCTAAAAGTTGATAGTGAAACAAAATATGATACACAGCATAGATTATCCCAGACTAATCCCAGTCAAGAAAATGAAATACTGACTAAATGGTCTGTTTAACAAAGTCCCACTAAACTGATCAAGGCCAAAAGTAGGAACATTTAATCATGAAATCACAAAATAGCAACCAATAAATTGCAAATGCATAAACGGTCACATTAAGCATGTTTTTCAAATAGAGAGATGTTCTTTCCCATAACCCCAGTTCCTCCAGCTGAATTGCATATGCATACAACTGAAAAATACTTGGGTTATAGCAAAAACTGCAGTATTTTCTTTTCTCTGGAATTCACTCTTTGAAACTTTCCAGTCTGAGAAACATGTTTTTCACAATATCTATATACCTTTAAATGTCTGTGAGATGCATTAAATTGTCATTTCTAGTCATATATTCTCTATGATCCTTGTTTGTAAATTACTGCAATAAAAGCTTCAACATTAGAATTTCAACAATCTCTCATGTTTGTATCACCTAAACCTAACAAAATATTTCTCATGCTAAAATGTGATAGGTGGTATCAATACTGCTTATTGCTGGCCTGACCTCATGTGATGAAATGCAATTCTACCAATTAGCTATTGAAATAAATTCTTAAATGAAACAACACTAAAGAAAAGAAAGCTACATATAAAGAAACACAAAGTTAATTGTACCACTTAAGTTACAGAAATCAGTAGAGTGTAGTGTGCCTTGAAATAAGGAGTCTACTATAAAGAATAATGTTTTATATAACTATCTTATGATTATTTGAATTCAAAACATCGAAAACTTTAGATAGTAAAAAGTGACACTCTCAAGTTGACAAAACACAAACACATTTCTTATTACAGGATGCCAGTTCTGAGATGGCACACATTTGGGAAAGAGTAAGAATGTGAGGAAAATCCAGCAATGACTTTTTTGTGCTTCTCTAAGCTTAAACATTATGACAAGATACTGGCAATCATTCTATGATGACATTTTGAGTATAGATCAACTGGCCAGTGGCAAACAACATGGCTGACAAAACAAAGCATTGCAGAGTAACCAATGCAAGCATTAGCAGAAGTACAATAAGAACCATAATGAGGCATAATGTGCAGCAGTGGGTTAACAATTACAACAGTGACTTACGGGACTGATTAATCAATGTCATTCAGCTTTAAGCTACACTTCTCAACAAAGCTACAAAAGTACCAAAGATCAAACAATGTAAGGGAGGGGAGAGGGAGAGAGAGAGACAGAGAGATCTGCAAAAAGAAGCAACACTACTAGTAAAGGAACAACTGCCAGAAGGGAAGAAAATTGTAGCAAACATCTTTTATAACTGCTCAGTGAAATCAAGATGGATTCCACACTGCTTCAGCTATGATGAAGTGGACTAGTATTAGAACTCAGCTGTGATTAAGTAGACAGAAATGGATGACAGAGAGAGAGAGAGAGAGATGTAAAAAGTCAAAATTGCTAAACTGTTGTAGTCAGATTGTACAGTATAAACAAAAATGACTTCAGTATGATGAACAACAGAATCATATTACAGGTAATACAACTGCATTTCTGGTTAAAAAGATCTGTAGCACCATTGAGAATGCAAAAAAAAAAGATAACCGTGGCATGCAGTAGAAGTAAAATGGAGCGTAATAAGTTCATAAAATAGTAAGTAGAGTTTTGGAAGCATGTATATACACACACACACACACACACACACACACACACACACACACACACACACACACACACACACACACACACACACACATTCCCTGCTGTCTCTTTATACTTTATTTATTCTTACATTTATTCATTACAAATAAAAAAGCTAATGCTGTTTACTTTTATTACAGAATTGTCATACTGATTTCAGTAACGTACGATTTTAAACAACATCACCAGACTTTTGCTAAATGAAGTAGATGACAACTTGTAAGCCACATGACAGGTCAAGAATCAACCTACTTCACTACATCACAATGGTTTAAGGAAAGCAGAGAAACACTGCCAGTAGTACATGCACCGTATCTCTTTTTTTGTGTGTGGTTCATTGTCATGCTTTCACTTATCAAAGTTCAATTTAGGTTGATGAAGGCATGAATAAATGTTAGCCAGCAGCTGTCCTTATGGTCTTGGTGAAATTATTGGGGTTATAATTTCTTTCCTGTACACCTGATAAAACTGAAAAAAATGTGCTATCTGTTTAGGAATAACATCGTAAATTGTACCTACATATGTCTACATCTGGATGCATGCAGGTAAATGCATCTTTTGCACTACACTGGAAATATTTGCCTTGTTTAAAATTAGCTATCACATTTTTGTAGTTCATGTTATTATTACAGGTTAAGCATTTGAGTAGAGACAGGCAACGGAGTATCCTTCTTTACATAATTTCAAAACATAGCATGCTAGTACTCATGAATACATTTAAAATGTAGTACCGTTGTGTTCTGTGCAGGATTTTAATAAAAAGAACATCTGTTATCTGACACAGTACATAATAGCATTAATAACAATTAGTTGCTGTTTAGTCAGCATGCATGTCGATAACATATTTTATGGAACTACACTACTGGGAAACAATACGGTCTTCACCTATACTTTGTAAATTGTAACAATATTTTGCGGCAACTACAAAAATAAATGTATAGTTGTTTTGGTACGTTCATCAGTTTATTTGTAAGCATTTATATTACTAATTAGTTTTATATCAATTTCAATCTGTCCAGCAAGTATCTACATTATTTTACTTTCTATTTTCATAGATTTGAAAAATCTATATTTTGCAAATTGAGTATAACCATGTGTCATTGAAAAGAGTGATAGCTCAGTCTTCAGGGATGCTTATTGTTTGAACAAATTTGTATATCTTCTGCCGAAGTGCTCACATCACTGATTTAAAGTGCTTCACTTTCAACAGTTGTTAAAATATCATTAATAATCATAGGTGCAATAAATAATAACACAGGAATTAGTTCCTTGGAGATAAATGGCAACAAATTGCAGCAACAAATCACAGCATGTGCAATGAACGCTCATTACTCTGGTGTGCTCAGATGCTGCTTTAACAACTGTATTCGTGTATAGTCAAACTCACCCTAATTAGCCTCTGTGAATCCTTAGAGATTACCTTCTAGCATTTGACATTGCTATGCTCCATTTAGAAGCAAGAGTTCATTTTATGACTGTGTTAACACTGAGAGAAGGAGGCCATTGACTTGATTCAATGTTAGGTTACTTGCAAGTAGAAGCATGCAAATAATTCTTGAAAACTGCTACAAACTCAGAATATACAAATATTTATATTACTTATTCTAGCTGATAGTTATTAAAATATTCTTTATGACTGCTGAACAGTTTCAAGTTTGCCATTGATATGTAGCAATAATGCTTTCTGGTCCCCTTTTAACCCTCGGATCAATAATTTATTGAATGTTCTGTTATTGTAAACACTTTCAAAAACAAAATAAAGGAAACAAACATTTGGCAGATAGGACAATGGAAGGAGAAATAAGGCTGACAATAAACTACAATTATGGTAGTATGACAGTCTTTTCAGAGATGCAGGAATTCAGGAAAGGCTGTGATAGGGCACTATAACTGCTTACTTAGTCGCTGGAGGAAGGTGAAATGGAATAGAACAGTCAGTGGCTCAGGATAACCTGAGGTGTAACCAGATGTATACAGTAAGATTGGGTGTCATTTCAGATGCTAGAGGACACTGGAGTAGTTTAAGCAGAGGTAGAGGATCATGCAAATCTGTCATCTTCATGTGTTAAATATACACATTATACTGAAAGTAAAGAATAAGATGCAATGTTTAAATATAACACTAAACTAGCAAGGTCGGCATTACACAAGTACATATAAAAAATGAACTGTTTGTGAATGACACCAAACTGGGAAGTGCAACATTGGATGGGAGGTCCAATCTGAAAAGGTATATAGGTAAGGTGTTAGTTTGGACTAGTAAAAGCAGCTACAATTTAAGAGATAAATGCAAAGGTGCAGCGTCTGGGGTATAATAACTCTGGAGTTGAGTATAAGGTGGGAAAAAATGAAATTCTTGGTAACTCTGCAGGAGAAAGACCCATGGTAACTGAAGCTGAGCTACTGAATCTTAAAGACACAAGTTATAAAAGTAGTAAAGGTTCATTGGAATGCAAGTGTACATTACTAGCGGGATATATTGCATTAGTTTAGGGCCACTGCTGTATCCCTGCATAGCAATGTGAAGACTGCAGCTGGATAGCTGGGCCAAGTTTTAGAAGAAAAAGAAAAGGTACACTAATTCAAAAGAAAATGTACATTAATTTATTAAAATGTAACTGAGATTTTAAATTCACAGGGATACCAAATTCAGTTATCACCTCTTCCAATTTTTGGAAACTATTTGCTTGGCAAATTCTATAATACCTCACAAAGAGGATCCTAGTCTTTAAACATTTGTCCTATATGGACAGACTAAAAAAAACTCCAACTATTCTCTGTCTCATACCGCCTACTTAGAGGTGATCTCTACTTGACTTACAAAGCTATGTTTGACCCAGCTCTGATAGAAATGCTACATCTGAAGAAATCCCAATCCCTCCACACCACATGCTCCAGAGACCTCAACCCCATTACCACAATCAACAGAACATGCTGGAGGGACAAGTTCATAACCCAGAGACTGCCAATGCTATGGAATAGACTTCCCATACATGTCAAGCAGAGCACCTCACTAGGCCTCTTCAGGAGATGTATTTTAAAAGCATTTAAATGGAAAACATTGACTTCAGTTTCAAATAACTTGCATTGCATCTTAATTGCCATCTTAACTCTTTATACTCAAGGTACAAATCTAATGATCCACCCCTAATTCCCATAATAACATTATCTATGACAATAAATTTGAAGGAATGTGTTGGAAAACTTTTTACATGCTTATATAGAACATTATGTTCAACTTTCTTACCAGTGTCATACAGGTGTTAATAAATTCTGTTCCTGAACTGCCTTAAAGTTTTTCCAATATAAAAACCTTTACACTGCTGGCACGTAAATCACACCTTTACTATCACAATAATATTTCATTTTCAATTTGACAGTTCCAAATCCATCAATAATATATATCTCAGAGGTTTCAAGGATATTTCTATACTGGGAACAATGCCCACATTTAGCCATTCTCCCCTCTGTTGCATCATTTGTTAATCTTTCCATCATAGATTTAAAACACAAGTCTTTCTAGTATACTATAATTGTTTTTTCTCCCAGTTTTTCAATATAATCTTGTTCCACCCCAAATATGGCCCAAATCTTAAATATAATGACACATATACCATTAAAGTGTGTACTATATGGAACTATGAGAGCTTTACCATAACTGGTTTCCTTGTTGTAACTAACTGCTCCATTTCCAACCAGATTGTTATGTGCTCCAAGTAGAGGCAAATATACCCCCTTGAATCTCTTTCTCTCCACTTCCAAAAAAATCTGGGAGACAAATTCACCAGGATACACCATTCAGGCTAATCTTACACATTGGGACTTAACTAATGCCTTCTTTTGATGAATATTGGTGCCAGCTATCAAAATGCAAAAGGGAATTTTAATAAGTGGGTTTTCTATAAAGTTTTGACTCAAATCTTTGAGCTACTTTGTTTTTTTTTTTAATGGCGACATCTCAAAGGTTGACACAATCAAAATTTTCTTCCATGGTGAATCTCAAGAATTTGGTGGAACTATTGGTAAAATAAAAAAATGGTCTAACATATCTTTGGTATCCTTCCAAAAAAAAATGATGTCATCTAGGAACCGCCTATATAAAGGCCAAGAGTTTATAAATTCAGATGTGAAAACCATATTGGTCTACCAATGTGCCATCACCATATTAGCAAAAACTGGGGCACAGGCCGTATCCATTGCTACTCTGTTTTTCTGCGTAAAACGTTGGTTCTCAAAAATAATGAAATTATTTTCCAAGACAGCCTCTATTAGATTTGTATGTGTTAAGCATTTAGTGTATCCAAAATCAGAATGCAGATGTAAAAACTAAAAAAAAAAAACACTCAGTACCAATGCCATGAGGACTTCCAGAAAATAAATATCTTACATCAATTATTACAAAGATGGTATCATCTGAATACAAATTATCCATAACATTAGCCAAAAATCCCAGGAGTCCTTTAATAGGTAGGGGTACCTAACTAGGAGTCTTTTTGTCTGTTAGTCAATACATTTGGCCTTGAAGACTGTTTTTGAAGCATTGGGGTCCATAATTGGCCTCAAAGGAGGATCAATCAAGGTCTTGTACATCTTCGGTATCCCAAATATAGTGAGGGCCCTGGGATATAACACTTTCAAAAACTCATATTCACCGGTGGTAATCTGTTCATTTATTAACAAATCTTCCAATACCAGATTGATTTTATGAAATGCAATATTCATCTTATTGTATGAAATGTCCTTATATGCATCTGCATTTAGTATTGGAAACATTTTATTAATATAGTTGTTGGTACTCATAACTACAAGGACCCCACCCTTATCTGGCTTCATAACGCAAACAACTTGTTACTAGAGACGTTTGTCAGTAGCTCGCATTCATCGCTATATCAGTTGGTAAGACACCTTGAGGGGGTTATGATACATGTTCTGATTTCACCCTCACATAGTTTTTCAAAAATATTGACTATAGAATGTAGTGGGGAGTTGTAAGTACTTGGTCTCTTCCCTCTACTTTGACCAAATGAAGTACTCCAAAACAGGAAAGTAAAATTCAATTTTCTAGTGTAGGTTTTAAGTTGAACCAAAACCTGATCAATCTTGGCTGTTTGAGCAGGTACAAAGGTAAGAACTTTTTAAAAAAGGTTGGCCCAGGCATCTGTAACTACAACTTTACTGTAGTTATATATTCTGAAGTCGCCTATGGTGTTAGTTATAATACAAGGTAGCCTCACATTATCTACCAATCCTTGCCTCTCCTTGACCTCTCCTCCTTCCCCTGCAGGAATAAGTTCTTGACAAGTAGTTGGAGTTGGAGTTGCTTCTGGGGTTAGCATAGTTACCCTCTCTTGTTCCTCAATCACTCCGATCTCCTCAGTGGGGGTTGATCTAAAGGGGTCAAATAATTATGCCCTGTCCTTCAATACCATCTTCATTGTTGTCCCTATCATTGCTCCCATTAAGAACACCCTGATTATTATTAGAAACATGTATATTATGAGGGTTGGGGGTAACAGGATAAGCAGTCCCGTTTTGGTATTCTAACGTATCCCTCCTAAGTTTTTTAGTCTTTTTAGTTTTCAGTTCACAAAACATTCAGTCAACCCTAGAAAAAATAACTATATTTATCCATTTCTGAATCAAACAACAAATCAGATTTTATAGAATTATTTAAATCATTAATGTTCACATTTAAAGTAATCATCTTCCTTTCATTGTCTCAGATCAAAACTTCCAGCAACTTACATCCATTCTTGTTAAATAAATGGATTAACTCATGATGCAAATCCGAGTACGGAACCAAGCCGTTGGGGTAATTCCATGATCTTAAACCCTTTGGTATCCTTTCAACCCTCAGGCATTCTCCTAAATATCTATTTTCAAGTTGTATTTTCCTATATTTGGTAACATAATCCTGAAAAGTCTTCAGTTGTTTTTCTAATGTCCTTGATTCAGGATTAATTTGTACATCACTTCCCTGCTTTACCCACTCATTGAGGTTAAAATTGTTCAGGACTTCAGTTCCTATGTGTAAAGCTGTAGATGATGTCAATTCATTAGTATGGCCATTGATGACAAAGCTGTTACTACCAGGCAAAACTCTTGTTCCCTGAGCCAGCGTAATCCCGGAAGTTACTGTATTGTCCAGGCAAGATGAAAAAATATCAAGCTGGCTGTTAAAACCCTAGCCTTGACTAGCATCCAACCATCACCAGGAATGATACCGCAGTACAAGCAGAAAAGGATTAACTTCAACAATTGGCTAAGTTTCTGGTGTCATTCAAAGGGGATCCAGTATCTATCTCATTGGGAATGACATGATAGACAGACTTCGATGCTTTGCCAGAGATGGCCTGCATCTGTCACCCCTGGGATTCCGGATACTGGCCAAGGCCCTTGCCACCCCTATAGTCCTTTTTTAGGCAATGCCCTGAAGACAAAATTTACCACCATAACATCTGCTAGTAAACACATCCTAAGGGTTATGCTCCTCAATGCTAGAAGTCTAAACCTCAAAATGCACTCGCGAGAGTCACTCCTCAAACTGGAGAACACTGACATCTGTGCAGTAACAGAGACCTAGTTCAAGACTCCTGAGAGTACCCCCTGTGCTATCAGGGTACAATGCATATCACACCTTTTGGCCCCCAAATCTGTACCATAGTCCTAAGGGATGTGATGACCAAACCTCCAAAGGTAGAGGTGTATCCATCTTCATAAAAGATACACACACCTCCAGACTTGTTGCCCATCTTGAGGTACAGTTATCATTGGGCAAAACTGCAGTCCATGTTGTAGCCTGATACAGTTCCCCCACAATGTCTGAGGACTCCCACTCTGCATTCCTGGACACTCTGGAAAACATCAAGGTCCAGCCTAATACCCTTATTCTGGGAGACTTTAATTACCCCTCCATTAGTTGGAACAACTACTCTTGCTCCAACTCTTTTGCCCAGCATTTCCTGGAATTCATCAACTTGAATACCTTGGACCAACTCATCCTCACCCCCACTAGGGGAAACAACATTCATGACCTAGTCATTACAAACATTGGGGACAGCTGCTCTACTCCTTTGATAAACCCCTCCCTGGTTAGATCTGACCACAAGTTAATCACCATTGATATCCAAATCCCGCCATCATCCCCAAAAAAGGAAACCACAGTGAAAAACTTCTCCAAAGCTACTTTTGAGCTTCTAAGGACAGAAGTGGCAAGCTTCACGTCATCCATAGAAATGGGGAATGGGAGTATGGCTGCTGAATCAAACACCAAAGCACTGTATGAGCACTTACACAGTTGCATAGATAGGGCCATACCAAACAGAACCAAGATGCACTCCGCTAAAAAAAGGAAGCCAATCTGGTGGACCCTTGCCATTAACAAACTTTACAACAGAATGAAGAAACTGTTGCAGAATAGGGTAAAGTCCGATGACTGGAAGAATTCCCTTGGAAAACTCAGTAAAAAACTGAGATCCCTCATCAAATCCACCAAAGTCAGTTACAAAAGCAAAACTGCTACAGATACTAAGGACAACCACAAGGCATTCTTTAGTTATGTCAAGAATCTGCATAACAATATGCAGATTTGCTCTGAGCTACAGCACAATAGCACCACTTATACTGAACCAACTGATATTGCCAATATCTTGGCAGACAGGTTTAGTGAGAACTTTACTTCTCCCTCACCTCCCAAAGGGCCCATCCACATAACCGAGGAATACCAACTCCCTATTATCACGATTGCTCAAATAGAAATTGCACTGACCAAAGCTAAGAATACAGCTTCCATGGGACCAGATAATATACTGGGTTGTGTCCTACACGATCTTCAAAAAGAAAAGAACTGGCACCACACTTCAGTGCCCTGTTCAACTACAGCCTCAGTTCTGGCTTTGCCCCCACTGAATGGCACACTACTACAGTCATCCCACTCCACAAAGGGGGTGTGACTACTGACCCTGGGAACTACTGCCCCATCAGCTTGACAAACCTGATCTGTAAGGCTATGAAACATATTATTACGAATCTTATAGATAAGGATATAGGGAACCTTCAGACCCTAGACCTCACGCAGTTTGGGTTTGTAAAAGGCAGATCATGGCTGCTCAATCTGATAGACTTCTTCAAAGCTGGCACCAGAGCAATGGATGAAAGCAAGGCTGTCCACACAACCTACCTTGATCTAGCCAAAGCCTTCAACACCATCCAACACACTGGAATCATTGATAGGCTCACTAATCTGGGCATTAACCCGTACATCACTAGATGAGTTGCCAACTGGCTCACTGACAGAACCCACACAGTGAAAGTAGCTGACTCCAAATCTGACTACCGGACAATTGCAAGTAGAGTCCCGCAGGGATTGGTTCTGGGTCCTCTCCTGTTTGGTATCTACTTCTCTGAAATTCAAGCCAACACCAAGGGAATCTGGTTAACCAAATTCACAGATGACTGAAAAAATGGGAGCTATTATTGATTCTCAAGATGATGTGGACATCCTACAAAAAGGCCTAACGGAAACCAACGACTGGTGCCAAAACCATGGCTTTAGGCTCAACACCAAAAAATGCATCGTCATTCCCTTTGTGAAAAACATGGTGCCCACAAACTACCATATCAAAGGGAACCCACTTAAAGTGTTATAAGAGATCAAGGAACACAGGTAGATAGCAATTTCTCCTTCAACAACCACATCACCACTGTGGTTAGGAAGTCCTTCTACGTGCATATCTCATCACAAAAGGTTTCTCATCCAGGAAAAAAGTCATTATCTCTCTCTCTACTCGGCCCTCATCAGACCCATTATAGAGTACAATGCCCCATTTGGCATGTATCTCACTAGGCACCTCCAACAACAGGAAAGGCCACAGAAGTTCCTCACTAAGAGGATCTTAGCACTTAAACACATGCCTTTTGCAGTAGACTTCCACATATAGATCACCACATTAAACAGAACCTTCTGGAGGGATAGGTTCCTAACCTAGAGACTTCCAATACTCTGGAATAAACTCCCCATTCACGTCAAGCAGAGTACTTCACTGGCCCTCTTCAAGAGAAATCTTGATGAGTGGATGGGAAATAGGAAATTCACCCCGGGGATCACTTCAATTGCATTACTAGATAGGGGCATAGTGAACTAATGTCTGGTATGCCAGATAACTGGGAATACTATTGAGCTAGGTTTGCATTGGCTCCAGGGCCGTTAGCCTTGTACTTACCTATGAACCTATGAACCCTGAGTTAATCCATTCATTCCAATACCTAAATCAGTAGAGACTTGTTGGGTGAGCCTTTGTACAAGTGCGATCAGATTCCTCACAGATTCAAATAAGGTATCAATCTGATCCTGTGTGTTGCTAACAGCTCCAGTGATACTCTTCATACCACACCAAACAATGAACAGAAATCACAAAAACTACTAGGAAACACAAAAGAAAGCAACCTCAATGAACTGTGTTACACATTTAATAAATTGTTTAGAGCTTTAGTCCTTCATTTAATGGACTTCATCAGAATAACAAAAGGAAAAAAAGTGCCAGCTTCTTATACAAAGTAAAAACTGCCTGACTAGTTCTTTAATTAATACCAATTAACTGTTAAAACCCCTTCACTTGAAAAGTAAACACTTTTTAAACATTAAAAAACAATTGTATAATAGTTAACAATAAATGTATTTTAAAAATATTTAAATGTCAAAGTGGCTCAAAGAATTGAGTCAACACTTTATAGAAAATCCACTTATTCCAATTCCCTTTTGCATTTTGATAGCTGGCATCCCCTTCATCAAAAGAAGGCATTGGTTAAGTGCCAGTGTGTAAGATTGGCCCAAACAGTCAGTGATGACACCTGTTTTAGAGATGAATGCAACAAATTGTGGGAAATGTTTTCGAGAAGAGGATATTCTGGTGAATTTCTCTCCCAGATTTTTTTGGAAGTGGAGAGAAAGATATTTGAGGGGGTATATTTGCGTTTACTTGGGACACATAGCAATCAGGTGGGAATTGGAGCAGTTAGTCACAACAAAGAAATCAATTATGGTAAAGCCCTCAAACTTCCACATAGTATGCACTTTAGTGGTATATGTGACATTATATTTAAGAAACTGGGCCATATTTGGGGTTGGACAAGATTATATTGAAAAAATGGGAGAAAAAACAATTATAGTATACCAGAAAGACATGTTTTAAATCTATGATGGAAAGATTACCAAATGATGCAAAAGAGAGGAGAATGACTAAATGTGGGCATTGTTCCCAGTATAGGAATATCCTTGAAACCTCTGAGATTTATATTGATGGATTTTGGGCTATCAAACTGAAAAGGAATTATTATTGTGATAGTAAAGGGGTGATTTACATGACAAAATGCCAGCAGTGTAAAGGTTTTTATACTGAAAAAAAGCTTTAAGGCAGTTCAGGAATAGAATTTATCAACAACTGTATGACATTGGTAAAAAAGATGAACATAATGCTCTGTATAAGCACATAAAATGTTTTCCAACACATTCTTTCAAATTCATTGTCATAGATAATGTTATTATGGGACTTAGGGGTGGACCATTAGATTTGTACCGTGAGTAAAAAGAGTCAGGGTGGCAGATAAGATGTAATGCAGTGAACACCCCTAGCCTTAATGAATTTATCTCTATAGCAAGTTATTTGAAACTGAAGTCAGTGCTTGCCATTTAAATGTTTTTAAAATATATCTGTTGTTAACTATTATACAATTTTTTATGTTTAAAAAGTTTTTACTTTTCAAGTGAAGGGGTTTTAAAAGTTAATTTGTATTAATTAAAGAACTAGTCAGGTATTTTTTTTTACTTTGTATAAGAAGCTGGCACTTTTTTCCTTTTGTTATTCTGATGAAGTCCATTAAATGAAGGAAAAAAGTGCTAAATGATTTAAAAACGTATGATACATTTTGTTGTGGTTGCTTTCATTTGTGTTTCCTAGTAGATTTTTTGATTTTAGTTCGCTATTTACATCAAGAATAAATATACTTCAAGGCAGCTCAAACAAGGCAATGCACTTTAGCTGCTCCGTGTTAATATCTCCATAGGCAAAATCCAATACTACTTCTTTGCAAGCTATGGACCCCCCTCTATGACCCAGGAAACCCATACCACGCATTTAAACTTACTAGAAACCTAGAAACACTCATCATTCAACCCAGTACCATGTTCGTGGGTGATCATTATTACCCCACTATTAACTGGGAATCGTATATGACATTAAACGTACAGGGACAGATTCATCGATTTTGTAAACACAAACGCCCTGGACCAGATAGTCAATACACCAGGGGTGCAACCATAGTGGATCTAGTCCTCAGTAATATAGGTTCATAGGTTAGTACTACGCTAGCTGCCCTTGCGAGCCATTTTAAGTTTAGCCAATTATCCCTTGTGAGACTCAAATCCTGCACCTTGTGTTTGTAAGGCAAACACCTTAACCATTAGGCCACCCTATGGGAGAGTGCACCCCCAACTTTAATGGTGGCATTTTTAAATCCTGTCCTGAGCATCCACAGCTCCTTTGTGCTGGCTCTGTGGTTTAGGCTGCTTGTTTTCGCCTCCCGTAATCCATCCTGGGTGCTCCATCCCTGCTATAAATGCAAAAGGAATACCTCCAGCCATCACCTGAAGACACCCTGAACTGGCCAGCTTGACTGGTACTTAGAAAAATACTACTGAGAAGACCGCCCCAACAATATTGTGTAAATTAATCCATCCCGGGTGCTCCCACCCTGCTTTAAACGCAAAAGGTATACCTCCGGCCATCACTTGAAGACACCCTGAATTGGCCAGCTTGCCTGGCACTTAGAAAAATATTACTGAGAGGACCCCCCCAACAAGATTGTGTAAATTAATCCATCCTGGGTGCTCCCTCCCTGCTTTAAATGCAAAAGGAATACCTCCGGCCATCACCTGAAGACTCCCTGAATTGGCCAGCTTGCCTGGTACTTAGAAAAATACTACTGAGAAGACCCCCCCCAACAAGAATGTGTAAATGTATGTTGCTTAACACTAATTAAATGTAGACTTGATGTATTATCTATAGAGTTAATCTGCCCTCCCGTGTGTGCGTTCTAGCAGCCTACCGCAGACAGTTTGCCCTTTCCCCTCCTGTTATCACTACCCTAGAATATAATTAAACCTAAGACTAGTTCAACTATCCCTGCTCTTTGCTATCTCCTTCTACCTCTAGGTGGCAACATCTACCAATATAAATCCTAGATATTCTTTATAATCCCAACAAGTTTTATTTTTTCACAAACAGTTGGTTATGAGTTAATATCCTTAGACTGTAAATATCTTCTCCCCCCTGCTAAACCACCCTCTGTAAAGGCAGCCTTCATTTTCTGGCTGGAAATATTTAGCTCAAACCTTCCAACTACAGCCTTTAAACTGCTCTTTGCTGATACCTTTTCTGCCATACTGACCTCTATTAAGCCCTCCCCCCTCCTGGAACTGTTCTTCCTACCAACTTTCCACCCCTTTAGTCCCTCCTACCTTCTACCCCTCTAGTCCAACCACCTTTCCTCCACCTATTCCCTCCCCTGTAGCTAGTTTCCTCCTGGAGTTTACTTATATCTCCCACAGACTGTGGTGTTATTTTTAAATCCTGTGCTGAGCATCCACAGCTCCTCTGTGCTGGTCCTCCGGTTTAGGCTGGTTGTTTTCACCTCCCTGTAGGCTTTTCAGCATATCTGTCTATCATTTGCAAGCCTCTAAGCAACTATTGTGCTAAACTCCATGTTTTTACTTGTAACTGTGTTTTACGGTTATAGATGGCCTTGAGCTGATGGCTATCACTCCAATGCAATGTTTGTAACTGTGTTGTAAGGTTATTGTTGGCCTGGTACTGACGGCTTCATCTATCTGTGACCTACATGTGTTTTTGACCTCTGCAAGCTGCTTTTGGGACAAGTGGTGCTCTTTTCTATACTGACTAATGCTGCATAAATTTTGTATAGGTACAAGGGGCTTGACTGAATACTGCTGGCTTGTCATGACCAGAAACCTGGTGTAATGATGTCCTGTTAAAAGGACACCAACCAAAGTGTATCACTAAATGCCAGATAGCCTCTTAAGGTGGAATAACAATCCCCCTTCAGGCCTTCCACTTAAAATCAGGTTTAGCAGCCATTTTTCTTTCCATTTGTAACTATAAGAGCTCTGCACAGCTTCTACATGGTTTTGGAGACCGTTTTGCCCTATATACTGTACTTTTTGACTGCTTGCTTTGTACTGTGTCATTTGCCCTTTGCTTAGGTTAATTACCAGCTTAGCAGCTGTAAGCTGCTTTTTGGGATGAGTGGGTCTCTTTTTATGTTGTCGCCAGCTGAATCACTTTAGTCTGAGTATACAGGGCTCGACTGTTGCACTTTGCTGGCCTAGTCTGCTCTCCAGATGTACTATTAAAAGGATGCCAATGAACATATATCGTCGAAGGCCTTAATTTCTCTTTCAAGGTGGATCAATGGTCCTACTAGAGCCTTTAGCTTAATTACTGGCTTAGCAGCTATTTTTCTTTTCCATTTGTCTCTATCAGGGCACCACATGGCTTTTATATTGTTCTGAAAACTGTTGTGAAAACTGTTCAGCACAAGTTATTGCACAGCATGAACATATCGTAGTTTACTGTGTTAGTCTGTTGAGCACTATATATTGCACTGTTTAGAGATTTTATAGTATTACTTTATCATTTACCCTTTGCTTTCTGCTGCTTATATTTGGTTCTACTGCTGTATAACCCTGTCCTCAAACGGACTAGGGTCACTAATAGCATGCTGAACAGCTGAATGAATGTTTTGTTCTCTTTAATGGAGCCTATATTGCCTAACTTGTATTGTTCATAGCATAATGTCTGCTGCTTTCCATTGTTAATTCCCTAAACCTAATCTTCCTCTACATACTTGCTCCAGCCTCATCTAACCATAGCATATCTCTACTACCATGCTTTGTTACACCCTCCCTTCTTCTCTAAACATCTCTTACCTTCTACCTTTCCCCTTCTACATCTGCAATATTAACTAACTCAGTGTTGTCTCCCTCTCCTCTACAGTAATCCATCCCAGGTGCTACCTCCCTGCTTTAAATGCAAAAGGAATACCTCTGGCCATCACCTGAATACACCCTGAATTGGCCAGCTTGCCTGTTACTTAGAAAAATACTACTGAGAAGACCCCACCAAACAAGATTGTGCAAATGTATGTTGCTTAACACTAATTAAATGTACACTTGATGTACTATCTATAGAGTTAATCTGCCCTCCTGTGTATGCATTCTAGCAGCCTACTGCAGACCGTTTGCCCTCTGCCCCTCCTGTTATCACTACCCTAGAATATATTTAAACCTAAGACTGGTCCAACTATCCCTGCTGATTGCTATCTCCTTCTACCATTAGGTGGCAGCATCTACCAATATAAATCCTAGATATTCTTTATAATCCCAACAAGTTTTAATTTTTCACAAACAGTTGGTTATGAGTTAATATCCTTAGACTGTAAATATCTTCTCCCCCTGCTAAACCACCTTCTGTAAATACAGCCTTCATTTTCTGGCTGGAAATATTTAGCTCATACCTTCCAACTACAGCCTTTAAACTGCCCTTTGCTGCTACTTTTCCTGCCATACTCACCTCTAGCGTTCTTTCTCACTCCGTTTGCCATACGGGCTCACTCCGCTCCTCTACCCTGCCCCCAATTCTCACCCACCCCCATTACCCCTAGCTTTATTCCTATCTTACCCCACCCCCTCAGCACAATTACCCAATACCAGCTCCCCCCTCATTACTCCTCCCACCTATAGCCATCCTTCTTAAACTCTGTAATCTGTCCTCCACTCAATAATTATAGTCCCCTCCTCTTTCCTTAAATCTCCAGAATACCTCTATTACTTTTTAAACCCTTTCTTCTACATAGCCTTCTCTATTTTCCTAACCACTCATACCACTCTCTCTTTGCTCCAACATGCTCTCAAGTTATCACACCCTCCAGTCCCCCAGCCTCCTCTTTATGTTCCTACATCCCGTATACTACGCTAGCTCATATTCCACCTATGCTTGTCCAATATCACCTCCTACAAAGACAACTACCATACAAACCCACCTTCTCCCTCACTCTTACTCCCATTTCCACTCTATCCCCTCTTCTCTCATTCAGCCCAACCCTCTGCACCTATTCCACCCTAAACTCTTCTCCGCTAAAGTCAAGATACTGTCACCTGCTCCAATCTACAATCTACAAAAATTCATGCCTGGCAGACCAATATGGCTAATGGATATCTCCTTCAACAACCTAGTCCAAGCTGGTGATATCCATCCTGACCCTGGTCCTGCATCCTTTATTAACAACATTCATCCCTTACCCTCTTCCTCCTATCTCAACACCCTAAAGATTTTTTACAATTAATGCACAAAGTCTAAACAACAAAGTACACCAATTTCAAGCTTGGTTAAGCCATAACCAACCAGATATCTTAGTCATCTCCGAAACCTGGCTCAAGCCCTTTATCTCTGACTCTGAGATTCTGCCCCCAGGATTTCATTGTCTCAGAAATGACCAATTAAATAAAAAAGGTGGAAGCACTGCCCTAGTCTACTCCAACCTTCTTACCTTAATTCCCCTCCAAATTCCAATTCCTTAATTCTAGAACACTGAACTAACTGCTGGAATTCTAAAACTAAATAAACATAAAAATATCTGCATCATTGTCCTATATATCTTACCTGATAACAATATCTCTGCACTCGAAAATATTCTCCTATGGGCCTCTACTGAAATTAACTATGAAACTTATATCCAGCTTAGCGCCTTGGCATAATAGCCTTCAATGAGCACCTCATTGAAGGCTATTATGCCGAGGCGCTAAGCTGGATTAAATTTTTATCTGTGGACTGGCGTTGTTTCTTAGGCTGTGGCCTCCTTCTCTTTCACTGTTGTTTTTGATATGAAACTTATATCCTTGGTGATGTGAATATTGACTGGAATAAAATCAATTGCCCCTCTCCCTCCCTATCTATTAACCTCTATAACTTCACTCAAATAATCCTCTCCATCACTCGATCTAACAAAATAAACCCCCCTGGATCCACTATAGATTGGATCCTAGTCTCAGATCCAAATAAAATAACCAATTCTGGCACAATTCCTGATGCCTTTACCGACCACCTCCCAGCCTTCATGCATCAGTCAACTAGTTCCTCCCCACACCAGAATCAATACATTCAAACTCATTACCTCAGTAGCTTCAACCCAACTACTTTCTCAAATACTTTCAAACAAATGAACTGGCAAATTCTAAACATCCTTCCTCTTGACAAGGCTATAGAATACTTCAACTCTATCTTCTTTGATGCTTTAAACTCACTAGCCCCACTAAGAAACAAAAGGATAAAAACTAAAACTGCTCCTTGGCTATCCAAAGGGACAAAACAGATTATGCGCCACAGAGACAAACTATGGAAGCTTTACCAAAACAATAAACTGGCCAGTACCTTGCTCCAATATAAACAGCTCTGCAACCATGCAAAATGACTAATCACCAAAGACAAAGAATCCTACTATATCAAACTTCAGTCCAATAACAATAAAAAAAAAAACAAAAATTCTGGAACTCAATAAACTCACTCCTCAATCCAGGCTCCAAGACTAATCCCTGTTCTGACCCAAGTAAATCTGACCTAGAACTAGGCTCTGAATTTAACTCATTTTTCATAGACACTATTACTATCCTCACCAAGACATTTCCCAATAATAACCAAACTGCTCTACATTTTCCCCCTTCTAACTCACCCCGTCTGTTTGAACTCAAACCCATCTCCACTAACCTTATAAAAAAACTTTTGTCCAAACTTAAACCTTGCTCTAATGCTTCCGACAATATTCTTTCTTCCTTCCTAAAATGTGCTGCTGATGCCATTGCTCTCCCAATCAGCATCATTATCAACTGATCCATAAAAGAATCATACATCCCCAAACTCTGGCGCTCAGCTTATATTCTTCCTCTTCATAAAGGAGGCAAAAATACCAGCATCTCAAACTTTCGCCCCATTGCTTTGCTCTCATCAATCTCAAAAATCCTAGAAAAATGCATCCACCTCCAACTTATGCCTTTCCTGACCCAAAGCAATCTTCTCACTCCTACCCAGCATGGCTTCCATTCAGGCCATAGCACAATAACCGCTCTACTCTCTTTCCTAGAAACTGTCAATCAAGCCCGAGATTCAGGACACTTAATTTCTACTGTTTTACTCGATCTCTCTAAAGCCTTTGATACTGTTTCCCACAAGCACCTTCTCTGTCATCTCTCAAACCTTAATCCCTCACATAATGCTTTATCCTGGTTCACCAGCTATCTATCAGACAGATCACAGGCAGTCAAATGGAAGAACTCCATCTCTTCCTCCTACCTACCCCAACTGGTGTACCACAGGGATCCATCCTTGGGCCAATGCTTTTTAACATCTTCATCAATAACTTTCACAGTGCTATTCCTGATGCTAAAATCATTCAATACACAGATAAGTCAACCTTAGTTTGCTCTGCCTCAAACCTCTCTGAAATGCTGACTAAAACCCAAACTGCCTTCTCAACAACTAAAAACGGGATGTGCCAAAGCCACCTCTCTCTCAATGCAAATAAATCAAAGATTCTACTATTCCCTCCTACAAAGACTCTCTCCTACGATAAAAACAACTTCAAAGTCTATAGTCAAACCAACTCACCTATAGAAGTAGTCCCCTCTGTCAAACTACTTGGCATTACTGTAGATGAACATCTCAAGTTTGATATTCATATTCAACAAAATATTAAGAAAACCCAACAAAAGCTAGGTATGCTGTATAAGAATAATCGCTTTCTCTCCAACTCTACCAGGCAAACTCTGGCCTAGACTTATCTTATTCCTACCTTATTATATGGATCCCCTCTCCTAACCAACCTGTCCTCCTCTACCACCTCTAAACTACAAAACTGCTACAACAAAATCTCTAAATTTGCCTCTAAATCTAAAAAGACTACCCATCACTGCCTAACCCTACAATCCCTGAACTGGCTTGAACTCCCAAACTACCTAGACTATCTCCAACTCACTACTGCACATAGACTCATATTTCACCCAACAAAATATCCTGCTCTAACTAACATCCTTCCCCATTATACACCCAACAGAGCTCTCAGATCTGAAAATTAGAACGTAATTACTATCCATAAACCTAAACGTCCTGCTGGCGAACTTCTCCTATCTTTCTCACTAGGCAAAAAATGGAATATCCTTCCCTCCACACTAAGAACCATACCAAACTCTGAAAACTTCAAAACCCAACTATTCAAACACCTGTCCACTAAATGGAAATGTACCTGGCTTCACCCAACCTAATCCAAGGGGGTTCTCGCTCTGGTTCCCAAGCTCTACAACTCTCATAGTTATCTTCCTATGAGTCTATCTAAACTCTCAACAATTTCTATAGCTTCTCCCTAAGCTCTCAACAACTCCTACAGCTACCCTCACACAGCCCAACCTTGTAAATATTGTAAATAGCATTCTACTGTTGATGTGTGTATGTAAAGTGTATTTACATTTTCTTAAAAGGTTTGTATGTAAACTATTTCCACACCTAACCCATATCTGTTTTCCTCAAATGAAACTGTATGATCCCTACCTTCAAGCTTGATGAATTTGTTAACTATGCATGGCATTGAATGCATCTATGAGTAACTATTCTACATAATATCTTTAATATTAACTATCAGTCGTATCTAAATTGCATAATGCATCCTGGAGCTTTTCTCCCCAGGCCTCCACTGAAAATGGGTCAATTTGGCCCAGTGGACTTCCCCAGTAATCAAATTGCAAATAAATAAATAAAGATAAATAAATGTCTTCCCTGATAAGGTAAGACTACAAAATGGTCTCCTTTGAAGTAAAAATAAAACCTGGACCCTCAGCTAAGCCTGGAATATTCAGGAACTACTCCAAGGGTAACTTCCTGCTATTAAGTGATAACCTAGCAAAATATCAAGCCCCCATAAACCCTGAGAACACTGCTGCCTATGCAGAACTGTTCACAGAAACCCTGTACAAGCATGTTAATAGCTGCATAGAGGCAGCTGTACCCACCAGGAAGAAGTAAAAACTAACTAAAAAAACAAGCCACCCTGGTGTAATCACAAAATCAATCGGATGTTTAAAAGAAGGAAGAAAATTGTGGTAAAAATTAGAAGGTGCAGCACCCAGCAAGATAAAATCACTCTCATCAAACTAAACAAACAACTCAAAGGACAAATAAAGTCTACCAAAGCCAAATTTGAAGTAATATGACCTCCCAAATAATTACTGTTTAATATACCATGTTACACACAGAGATATTATATTGTTATTTTACATGGTTTTAAATGCTTTTTTTATTCTATGTATTGCATACCATCAGTCATTTTATAAATTTCTAATTTCATTTTTTATATTTCATGTATTTAACTTGTATTTATACTGCTGTGGGGGTTTTGTGTCTTGCAGTCTGTTGCTATATGTAGGATTTCATTTTATCTTATTTTATTCATCTCATGAATATTTAATGTAAAGTCATTTATCTGCCCTAATTAACTTTGAATTATGTCACTTCCTGTTTTGTTTGTATAAAAGGAAGTATCTATGCTTTAACTGTTGTCTGATGAAGTCTAGATTATCTAGATGAAAGCGCTTATCCATTTGTTCTGGATTTATGTGATGATTCAATTAAAGTGGCTTTGTGATTTATATTACTGAGTCATCCATTTTTGGTGAGTGGGTCCAATCCAGCTGCTTCACTTGGGCTACTTTTGTTTTTTGGACAAATTTAAGGTAAGTTTGGACTCCTAGACCAAGGACAACCACAGAGCATTCTTTAGCCATGTTGACAACCTCAAAGCCAATACACAATTTTGTTCAGACCTCATTGTAAATGGAAGCACCTATAATGACACAGAAGATATAGCAAACTTCCTGGCTGATAAATTCAGCTCCAACTTTACCCCTCTCTCCCCCTCAACCTTACTTCAGGAACTACCATCAAATAAAGCTCTCCCTACTATCACTAGGAAACAGGTCCTTAATGTTCTTTCTAAGACCAAGAACACTGCATCAATGGGCCCAGACAATATAGCAGGATATATTCTAAATACTATGAAATGTGATCTATCAGTGCGTCTGGAATTTCTATTTAACTGTAGCTTCCAAACAGGCTTCATGCCTCATGAATGGAAAACAGCAGCAGTCATTCTTCTGCACAAAGGTGTGCCATCTACTGACCTTGGAAACTACAGGCCCATAAATCTCACTAGTCGTATATATAAAGTCATGGAAAGAATTATCATGGAAATGATCAATAGAGATACAGCAAACCTCCAGACACTGGATGCATCTCACTTTGGTTTCATCAATGGCAGATCATGCCTACTCAACCTGGTGGACTTCTTTGAGAAGGTAACCAAAGCAATGGATGCAGGAAAATGGTTCACACTGCCTACTTTGACCTAACCAAGGCATTTGACCTAATACCACACTTGCGCATTGTTGAAAAACTCATGACGTTGGATACAAACTCATATGTCACTCAGTGGGTAGCCAACTGGCTCACAGACAGGACCCAGGAAGTTAGAATTGGGGAGTCTACCTCTACAAAGAGGCCAGTCACAAGTGGAGTCCCTCAGGAATCAGTCCTTGGACTGCTCCTTTTTGGCATTTACTTCTCTGAAGTCAAGGCCAATGTCAGTGGTCTCTGGCTGACTAAATTTGCAGATGGTTGCAAATTAGTTTTTGTCATTGAATCCTACACTGACACAAATGTTCAGCAGGAGGGGCTGACACAGGCAAACAACTGGTGTCAGAGCCATGGACTAAAACTAAATGCCAAGAAATGCATAATGATATCCTTTGGGAAGTCATCCATCCCTGGTAACTATCATAATGACAACACGCCCCTTAGAGTTGACCCAGTAGTCAGGGACCTAGGGATACACATAGATAGTAATCTAGCTTTTGACCATCACATGTCTTCAGTAGTGAGGAAGTTATTCTATGTTGTACAACTTATAAACAAAAGTATGGCATCTAAGTCCAAGGAAGTCATTGTTCCACTGTGTTTGGCATTCATCAGACCTATCATTGAGTATAATGCCCCCCTTTGGTATGTACCTAATCAAGCATATCCATCAACTGGAATGTCCACAGAGGTTCCTCACTAAAAGAATCCAGGGCATAAGTAAAATGTCCTATGCAGACAGCTTCAAGCCCCTATCCCTGTATTCAGTCTTCTACAGGTTTTTGAGGGGAGATCTATGCCTGGCATACAGGGCATTGTCAGATCCCACTCTGTTGGACCTCCTGCATATCGACAAAACAAATAGCACCGGAATTACCCTTTCTAAAGACTTAAACCTTGCCTGTGATATAAATAAGACCTGCTGGACAGATAGGTATGCATGCCAGGGACTACCTCATCTATGGATCAGTCTCCCAATATATGTGAAACAGAGTTCTTCTCTAACCCAATTCAAGTTCAGCTTGGACAATCAGATGGGGAACAGGGAATTCATCCATGATTTAGCAGCTATGTCTCTAATGGACACAAGCAACCTGTAAATGGTTCATCTACCAGGCCTCTACTTGGAAATGTTTCATCTCTCAAACTCCTGCTTACACTTATCAAGGGTATCAGAACTTTTCAGAGATCTGGGATGCATGGCTAGGCTTATAAAGGCCCTTGTGGTTATTGCCCTAATAAACACCTCTGAACCTCTGAACATATGAAGCTGAAACTGTAGATGAGTTTAAATTGTCTGAAGATCTTGAAATATTGTATGCAATTAGCAGGATAAGCAGATGCATCTGGTGTGATAACTTTAAGATAACCATTTAATTTGACCTAAGTAGGCAGTTGCCATATTAGATAATACACAGAGGGATTTAATAAAATAGCACCTAATAGGTAGACTACCTTGCAACAACAAATTATAAGTGAGTAAAACTGTACAATATTCAAATCCATACTAAAGAAACATTTTTCATGTTATAAATGTTAATGTTAAAATGAAGATGGTTGCTAGACTGTTTCTCAGATGCTCAGTTGCATAATGGATGTGAATTTGTTTCAGTCTTCTATCTTAGCGAGGATAGAATTTAGGTACTTGATTCTTTGCAAAGTCTTTCCCTGGGATTCAATAAACTCCATGTAGGATTCACACAAGTTTACATGTGTGCACTGTATTGAGCAGCAGTACTTATTGCATATTTATGCTGAGCATAGCATTTAAACATAAATAAGAGAAGTTTCATGGCTGGCAGCAGGGTTGCTAGCTAGGAAGCCATGTAAGCAAACATGGATAGCAACCCTGTTTAAATCAGAGAACTGATGGTTTGCAGTTGTACGTGGAATGCCAGATGATCACTGGGGCTTAACAGATAGCTCTCAATCTTTTAGTGCAAGACATCTGGACAAAAAAAGAACATAAAGGGAGGTAATGACAGAGAAATAGGGACATATTTGACATATTTGCTCTTTAGAAATGCACTAGAATAACCAGGGGGTTGTGTTAAGATACACGTTCTGCATGATTTGAAATCTGAAACTCAAATGTAAGTAATTATTGAGTCATATCACTTCTGAGATCATAACAGTGATATGGCAGAAAACTACTAAATTGATAAGGAACACACCAAAAGATATAGAGACAAAAATCTGGACATTCTGTGAAAATCTGGACAGTTGAGAGGTATAATTGTTAAGTATATGGTTCAAACACAGTACAGGATAGTGCATCTACCGTGCAAACTATTGTGAAATCCCGTTCCTGGCATTCTGTACGGAAGTTGTGTAAATGATCTGTAAGGGTAAATGTACTTCCAAGTAAAATAGACACTCAAAGGAAGTGTGTGTATTGAATAGGGACACACAGATGAATTGTAGGAATGAACACAGGGAAAGAGGACAGGTGAAACAACCTAATGTACAGTGGATGAGGGCATATCAATGGAAGATGGTTGTAGAAGCAACACCAATCACATAGTCTGGCACAGTGTGGACTGCACAGTGATGATGTGCATTATGTGACTGTCACACAAGGTGATGTAACAATGGGGATGATGTCTGTGTGAGATAAGCATCCTTACATGAATAATTCGGAGGACATACAACTGGGGCAGGGGGCATTTTACAATGCTTTGCAAACTGATTTGCCTGAATATGAATGGAATCTCGGCACATTTTTCAGCAAGTGGGACACAGATAAAGGCTCATGGACAACTTTAAAGAAAGCAAGCATAATCATGTACAATATCAGAATAATACCATCAGTAATCCCATGTCTCTGACATAACATATGTGATTTATATTGATCAGAGATGATTCTGCACAGACACACTTGTACAACTATAATGATACATCCACACTCTATGAGGGTAATCACACACACTGTCCTTGCACCACAGCATCAGCTGAAGGGACACTGCTATACCTTTATGTGACATTATGATCAATGCAGCCTAGTTGACTGGGCTGCATGTCATATATATATATATATATATATATATATATATATATATATATATATAGATACACGCATGTGTGCTACTTGTTCTGGTGATGCACACACAGTACATACATAGGTGTATGACAACATTAATGGCATGGGTAACATTTGTGACAGTGTGGATTTTGCTATCTATCTATCTATATATATATAGACAGAGAGAGTGAGCACAATCCACACTGTCACAAATCTCACCTATGCCATTAATGTTGCCATGCACCTATGTATGTACTGTGTGTGCTGTGCAGCACTGTGACAGTGTGGATTATGCAATATATATATATATATATATATATATATATATATATATATATATATATATATATATATACATTGTACTCAGTTATTGGTGTGATGAAGGCTGTGAACTATGGAGGTATTATGGCCTCTGATGAGGATATCCTTTACATACTCAGTAGTTGTGTTTCATACAAGGGAGTAGTCAGCACTGTGACCACATGCTGGAGGATGTTCCACTTACCATCTACCTCAGGACACATGCCACATACCTATTGGTATGATTATATGGTGTGCTGCCCACATTATACTTGGGTTGTGTGTTTGTTTTCCTGATGTAACAAATCCCCCTTTTTTGTCATTGCAGGTGTTGTCATGGCTGCAGTAGCAATCTTTGGTGTGTGTTGATACTGTCTGTATTACACTAATATCACAACTGGAGTCAATGATTGCCTGCAATCTGTAGTTCTTCAGGCAGCTGTTTGGACACAGGGTGTGTATGTCATCTGTGATGTCCATCACTTAAATAATGGAGAAGAAAGGGCCTGACTGCCCTGATGTATGGACCAATCACTGGACCTGAGATATAGGTCACTTCACACTTGTCAACATAGTTAGGTGCCGTGTATGTGATACACTGGTCTACCCACTAGGGTATAGGTATATATGGCCACTTCTGACAATGCCAAGTGAATATCTCAGTGTGGATTTGTGTAAAATACCTTGGGCTTGTCAAGTACAAAAGACTGATAGTGTTGTCATTATGCATGCCCTCTATGACCTCTTTGAGGACATTTAAAAGGCAGAAAAAATGTTGCATTAACAACTCACACAGGTCTGTTGCACACAGCTGGTATATCACTAGTGTCCATTTAGAAAAAGTCTATGATGATATGCTGGTCTACCTCACAGATGAGGAGAGTCAGAATGTGTCTATACATGCATGCATTGGGTGCTGTTCCCTCCCAACTCACACAGATGCATGCAATATAGTCTGTGTGGAGGGTGTGTTGAAGTGTGTGTTCAACTGTTTCAAGAACTTGTATGTGATAAGTGATGTGATAGGTGATCTGTGATGTCACAGCCCATTGATTCTGTATGATAGTAATGAATGAAAGTAAGAGAGTGCATACTGGCTATCCTCAACTGAGCTAGGGTTTGAACACAATCTTCCATGCAGGGACTATTAAGAATCTCTCCTAGCTGGGAATAAACCTCATGTCACTAGATGGATAACCAACTAGCTCACTGACAGAGCACATACTGTGAAAGTTGGTGAATCAACTTGTACCAGTAGAGCTGTCACAATTAGTGTATCTCAGGATCTGTGCTTGGTCCTTTACTGTTTGGAATCTATTTCTCAACAGTTCAGGTTAAAGTATACAGCCTTTGGCTTACCGCATTTGCTGATTCTTGTATACTGGGTGAAATCATTGAGCCCACTGATGATAATAACATACTATAAGGGTGGATAACACAAACAAATGATTGGTGACAAAGCCACACACTCTAAATATAAATGCAAAAATGTGTCTTTATTTTGGCCTTCTGCAAAGTGGAATTCCCTGGTAATTACAGCATTGACAACAGTCAGGCTATGCTGATAGCCGTGATGCAACCACTGGGAATGCATGTGCATAGCACTCTGAACGTCGACCACCAAGTGTCCACACTGGTATTGAAAGCCTATGTTGTGCACATCATAAGTCACACCTTTGTATTCAGACCTCGTCAGAACACTAACATAGAGTATAATGCTCTCTTCTGCATGTACCTCACCAGACACATGCAGCAGCTGGAGAGACCACACAAGTTTCTCACAAAGAAAACAAAATGGATAAAAACATACATGATGTATGTGGATAAAGGGAAATCCATGTCACCGTAATCTGTATTGCTTAGGATGAGGTGACTCTTGCCTGGCCTCCAGGCCAGTCTCTGACCCTGCCCTAGTGGGAATAATGCACATCCACAAATCAAATATAGCTAATGATCTCTTCAGTGTCTGGTGAGGAGAATATGGCAATAACAGTGAGCCACATGCTGGTGTAAAAGACTGTCTGTAATGTCAAGCAAGTACACACACACACACACACACACACACACACACACACACACACACACACACACACACACACACACACACACACACACCAGTTGATTGCGGTGAGAATAGAACCCCTACTTATCTAAGTACACAGACTAAAGAACTCAGTACTTTACGCCAGTGACATGGCACAAGTCTGACTTTTACAAGACTGCAGGTCAACTCATAGTGGATACCATCAGCAAGGCATGTTGGAGAGAAGATGTTGGGAGGTCTGCATGAAATGGATGTGGTGGCATATGCAAGTATCACACTATTGTCAATCCATAGGATTGGAGCTGTAACTGTAGGATACACACTTCTGTTCTTCTCGTTAGACAGACAGACACACACATACACACACACACACACACACACACACACACACACACACACACACACACACACACACACACACAGTTGACTGCAGTTAGTACAGAACCCCTACCTATCAAAGTAACAGACTACAAAACTCAGTATTTTATTCAAGCGCCATGGCATGTCTGAAATTTACAAGACTGCAGGTCGATTATAGTGGATAACATCAGCAGGGAATGTTGGAGAGAAGATGTTGGAGGCCTGCATGGGTTCATAGCTTTATTTATTCATAGGAGATTACTAGCCTAATGGCCCCTAGGCATTTACAAGCCTAGCAGTGTAAAAATAGATGTACCCTTATTTAGCATAATTAGATGGTCATTGTTAGCAAAGCAATTTTGTGATCAGCACTAACAGGCACTGTCCATGAGGGACATAGGTAACAACCCAGCGGTGACTTTACAATCACCTATCCAGTTGTCAAGGCTGTGCTTGAATAGGGTAATTGAGTAGCACTTCTCCACAGCCAGTTGTTAGCTTATTACAGAGGAGTGGCAGTTACTGGGAGATATATCTGTCTCCCCAGCATGTTCTGTTTATTGCACAGGCTAGGCTGAGATCTCTGGCGCAAGTTATTCTTGTCCCATTTGATTTGCAGATGTCCAGCATTCCCAGTAAGGCAGGGTCTTAGACTGCTCTTTAGGCCAGACATAGGTCACCTCTCAGCAGCCTGCATGATACTGAGTACAGTGGCAAGTCTTTTAGCCTTTCCATGTATCAACCAAAGGACACTTGCATAAAACCACTGAAAGTAACAAAAGCACAGCTGAGGAGTGCTAAAAAAAATCCCAGTTCTTTATTGTAATCACTTTCGTTCATCCACACTATACAATGAACGCCTTCAGACTTCAGGGTCTGAAGAAGTTCATTGTATAGTGTGGATGAACGAAAGTGCTTACAATAAAGAACTGGGATTTTTTAGCACTCTTTGTCTAGCCTTTCCATGTATATTGTATTTTGGAAGCTGTGCATTCTCTCAGTCACAACCTCTATGTTTTCTCCAGTTACTGCAGGTTTCTGGTGAGGTACAGACAGAAGGGAGCATTGTACTCAATTAGTGGTCTGATAAGGATAGAGTATAGCAGAGTTGTGACCTCCCTGGTCTTGGATGTGATGGCCTTATTTATGAGGTGCACAATGTAGAATGTGTGTCTCACTACTATGGACACATAGTGATTGAAGTGTAGATTGCTATCAACATGTATTCCCAAGTCTCACAACACTGCGTTTGAGTTTAGAGAGGTGCTATGTGTATCATAAAAAGCAGGGGTAGTTCACTGCCAAAGGGGACAATGAGACATTTTTTTGCTTTAAGGTTCAGTCCATGAATTTGGCACCAATCATTCATCTGTGTCAGCCACTTCTGTAATATGTTAACATCATTGGGGGGCTATATATGACTGCATCCAGTTGACAGTCATCTACAAACTTGATAAGCCACAGGCCATATACCTTTATCTGGACTTCAGAGAACTAATTTCCAAACAACTGAGGACCCAGCACAGATCCTTGTGGTATTCAACTAGTAAGTTGTCTAGTGGTGAAGGTGCAGTCCCCAACTTTGACAGCATGTGTTCTGTTGGTGAGCCAGTTAGCTATCCATCTAGTAATGTATGGGTTAATCCCCAGATGGGACATTTTCTCTATGATACCTGAATGGGGGATAGTGTCAAAGACCTTGGATAACTCAACATAGGCAATATGTCCTATTATCCCCTCATTGAGGTCGTTGGAGTCAGTATCAAAGAAATCCACTAGGTTTAATAAGCAAGATCCACCCTTGACAAAACCAAAATCGGTTGGGTCAAGTGTGTTGAAAGTCACCTATGTCCCTGTGGGTAAGGTTCATGCTGATTCCTTCCTTCGACTGACAGGTAAGGGATTTTAGGCTTAGGAGCCAATAGTTCTAGTTCTGCATGTTAACAAATTCATGGCATTGTATATCACAAATATTTGATATTAATTTCTGTAGTGTAGGTGGTACATGTGTGAAAAAATTACTGAGACACCAGAGTTGCAGTACTGGGAGGAGGCAACACATGGCTATATTGTAAATATGTAACATATTGTTAGATAAGGCCTTCAATTTGTTATGTTTCAATTAATTTCATATCATAGGCAGGAAATGGACATTAAACAGAAGTAATACATAATAATATTTACTTTTCCACAGCGTGGAGAGCAGTGGGTTTGCGTGATGGTTGGCAAAATGTTTGCGCATGCTAGATACACATTTACAATGCTTTCCATGTTTGCACATAGTTAAGCAGTGCATAAATGTAAGCCACATTGCTAAAGTGTGAGAGTTAGTGCTGAGTCTATGAAACACACCTTCTGCTTAACTGACTCTATGGCAGCAGGTGTAAATGCATCTCCACATTTCTTTTTGAGCCCAGATGATACTGGATTCAAATCTAGGTGTGTCTAATACTTTTAAATACATTTAAATAAATGATAATGCAATTATATTAATTCTTTATAGTACATGTACTGTTGTATGTTGGCATAATGCAGCAGGGTTAAGCGAGAGTGCTCAGAGTAACCACAGCATTGCACCGCTGCTCACCATTGCTTGACATTGCTGCACAATGTTGAACTCTGTGCAAGCATAGAGGCCAAACAGTGAAGGGATCCATTGCTTTTTCTGCTACTTATGTGTGTTGTGTGTGATTCTATTTTTTGACCATATTATAGGTGTTAAAATGGGGTAGATAAGAAAATGGTGAAATGAGGAGCAAGCAGGCAGAAGAACAAAGGGAAAGCAATACAGGATTGTGCAGGAGGGAAGTAGGAAAGAACCATAGCTATTCATTTCTTCAACAGTAAAAACTGACCATTTGTGCAGAATATTAGCTGAATTTGACTGTCACCTCTAGAGAGAGGGATGACAGCAACATAATCATGTTGTATAACCAACTGGACTGAACCAAGTGTGTCAAGAAGACGTGTGTGAAATGAAAAGTTATGTATGGTATGATTTTTTTTTTAATTCAGTAAGAGAGGACTGCTGGATAAGAGACATAGGTAGGCCTGGGACAGGTAAATTGGTAGGGGAGGAAGCAAATGCAAATAAACATGACAAACAAGACAAGAGACAGGGACAGTGAGAGACACAAAAAGGTGGGGGACACCATGATTTTGGTGAGAGAGGGGACAACTCAGGCTCATGCTCATCAACTTGGAGACAATGAGAGTCAAGTCCTCACCCACTGGATTGCCATCACTGTCCCTTTACTCTGCTGCTGGCTGTAGTGCATGACACCTTCTCTTCCTATGGACCATGAGGGAGAGTAGCCTCTCCATCCAGTGTAGGCCTACATCAATGGTGCAGTGCATGACCCTATGCACCAACCCCCAGACATCTCCTATCAAGTAATGAAATCACCACCTCTGCCACTGCTACCAGAGGGTACCACTGCAGCAGCTTCCAGGGAAATACTACCTGAGGTCACAGGTAGTGCAGCAGCAGCAGAGGCAGTGCTGCCAGGTTGGCTCCCAGACATGCTCGGCATTGGTGCTGGAGCCAGTGGAGTGGAGGCAGGCTGATCCACTGGGGCTGGCCTACCTCACTGTCCTGTGTAGCATTTAGTGATATGGTACACAAGGCTGACATTGAGACATTTTGACAACACATAATGGAAAAAAAAAGAGATATACAGGTTGGGGTGAGAGAAAAAATGAGATATAATTAGTTTCATCATATGTGGCATTCAATGCAGTAATACAATCATACAATTCTTTTATCGGAAGTATTACATTTAAGTATACATCCTAAAAGATGCACACTTGAAATGTGCATATATTGGACATATGTGTGCTCCAGGTATACAGATTACAGTTTACAGCAGGGCATTTGTGCCAGTGGTATAGAGTTTTTAATTTAATGTAAATATTAGTGAAGAAATAACAGTACTGTATAGTTGTGAACTGTGGTATTTGAACCCACAACCTCTGACTATAGTCAAGTATTAGACTGCTACAATTGGTTTGTGCTACAGACTACTGCATGCATACTTGCTTTTACAGTTGAAATATACATGCTCTTGGAATACAACTCTATAAAAGACCAAAAAGCTATCTTTAACTTTTAAAGCTACAATAACACTTCTCTTCTACTGCATACATACCACTTGTTTCCCACTGTCTCTCCATTTGAGTAACATGAGCCTGCTAATTGAACTTGTGTTCAGTGGGAGCTAGGGAAAAAACAAAAAAGAACAGAAGAGCATTATGCATATCAGTCTTGTCTATATTTAGCTTTCCAAGTCTTACAAGTACTCAATGTCATAGTAACACAGCCGTGGAATGTCCACAGTTGGAAACTCATGCAACCAACAGCTGAGACTATCAACCTTTCACCTGTGTAGATCATTAAAATGATGCCTACAGCTCTCCAGTGTGTGGGATACCAGTGGCACAAGATACAGCCTGGCCCACTCTATTCCACACCTCAGAGTTTCACTAGGAGTTAGACTAGTCCACCTGCAGAAGCCTTTGGCTGTGGCACTTTACCAGGAGTCCAATAAATATCCTGGACTCCTGGACACCCCACCTGTGTGCTCTAAATTTGGCACCTTCCTCTCTAACACCAGACATTTCAACCAGCCAAACTACAGCAATGGAAACTGATGCTTTCCCACCAATTTCAGTTATCACATTTACTGGCAGTGCTCAAACCTGAGTAATGATGCTAATTGTGTTTGCGTGATATTAAGGGAATCACAGGAGTGCCAAGTAAGGAGGGATTAAATAACTGAAATTGCAAGGTTAATCTGACACTTGGCTTTAGTTTTAGGGGTGTCTACTGATGTAGCCTATAACTTTATATTGGAAATTGAAAGGTAACTGTTAGCTAAGTTTGCAGACATGCACTGGAGTCATACATGTAATGACCTGGCACATTTCATTTGCCTTTATACACTAATGAAATTTGATTTGTACACTCTAGGATTCAAACCTAGGCATAAAGGACAAAACGTGTTCTTCCACAACATTGATTTTCCATCTTTGCCACAGAAGAAGTGCTGCTCAGACATAGTCATGAATCATACATAACTGTAGGTGACAGTTTGAGTTCTTATGCATGTATGTGTGTGACCTGATACGGTTATTGGATATAGATCCAGTTATGTATGTATTTTATGTAATTGTAAAGCCCATGCAAGTCCAGATAGCAGAAGTATCTTCTTCTTTCGGCTGCTCCCATTAGGGGTTGCACAGCAGATCAACTGTTTCCATTTCTTCCTGTCCTCTGCATCTTGCTCTGTCACACCAACCACCTGCATGTCCTCTCTCACCACATCCATAAACCTTATCTTAGACCTCCCTCTTTTCCTGTTACCTGACAGCTTCATCCTTAGCATCTTTTTCCCAATATACTCTGCATCCCTCCTCAGCACATGTCCAAACCAATGTAATCTTGCCCCACTGGCTTTGTCCCCAAACCTTCCAACCCGGGCTGACCTTCTAATATACTTACTCCTAATCCTGTCCATCCTCATCACACCCAGTGCAAATCTTAACATCTTCAACTCTTTCACGTCAAACTATAGCAGAAGTATACTTACAGAAATATAGTAGACAGCATACCATCAGTCATACATCTGAAAACACAATAATGGTCTCATCCCTCATATGTATAATTCATATCACCTGCACTATCTAAAGTGTTATAAGTGAGAGTGAATATAATGGGAAGTGGAATAACAGTAAAATTGTATGGAATATCCTGTATTAAAACCCAGGACCATGTGTATGTCAGTCTTACATTACACCTGTTGCCACAAGAATGTTGAAATATTATTTGTCTATTTTTCAGTATATTAGCTGTAAACTTCACTGTCACAACAGTAAAAATAGGTTGCACTCTCTGTACTATAACCCAGGACCATCTGTTCTCCAACTCTACACTTACACCTGCTGCCACAGGACTAGCTACAGGACATTTTCTAATTTAATAATCATTCCTAATGTCTCTGTGTTAACCTCTGTGCAACACCGCTTACCGGGTTCACTTGGTGCTCAATTGAATTAATTGAATCTATCTGGTTTCATTTACTGGTTGTCTGAGTCCTGTCAGTAGGTGTTCAATGGCTGCAGCTGCTAGGGAACCTTGTTAACTGCCACACAATGCCGCTAAGCACAGTTGTGTGATGGAAGACATAAATTGCAACAATGCATTATTTTTGACTTTTGCTCTTTACAGACACCCTGTTTGCAGGTGTTCTGCAGGTGTTCTGCCTACTTCCTGGGTGAGCCATTAGTTCAGTTTGTACACTGCTGCGCTTAGTGCAAACAAGATGAGCACAGCCAAACCTGACATTCATTTTCTCAATTTCCCATGTTTGTGCTAAGCATTGCATCATGCAAACACTGCCCCCTCCCCCCAAAAAGGAAAAAAGTGGAAAGTAGTTGAAATGAGGAAAAACAATCTATGACTTCCACAGCACAAAATGTTAGTACACATGAGACATTTCTACATAAATCTGGATTTGAACTCTCACTCCAATGAACCTTCAGAACAGAGTAAGGGTGCCTTATCCCTCTTTGCCACACAAAAACCTTTGCATCAAGGATTTGAAATGATTCTGCATACAACCAGCTGCAACATCATCTATAGTAATATGAAACCATACAAGTGTTATTTGTGCATTTATTATTTTTGGATGTAGTGCACTAAGTGATCACACAACCAGTTGTGAGTATGGCTTGCAAATATTCAGCCCTGTCTTACCTCCCTGGGATTGTTGCTCATTTGTCTCTTATCTGACCAATTATCTGAGACATGCAGTCCGTAAGTCTATATCACCATCCTTAAAATGTGTGAGGATATTAAATGGCAATAATATAGCATGCTGTTGCCAAAATGAAGGGGAGATTGGATGTCAATGAACAGAACCTGTGAATTGTGTGCTGCTTACTTACATTTCCAACCCTGACAAAATTATATCTAACACTTTGTAAATCTAACTTGGCACACCCACTGGATGTAGGGCAGTCTGCATTGCTGCTGTGTTCTTCTTCTCCCTACCAGTAATCATTCACAGTTGCAATCCATTAAAAACAAACACTGAAGGAGTTCCTGCACTATGTTTACTTCCATGACACGGAGCCAAGTGTTTGGGATTCAGCAATTCTAATGAGGTCACACCTCATTTGCATCTTCAAAATAAGAATCAAAAGCCACAAACTCAATAATCCACAAGGAAAATGCCAGCTGTTGATGAAGAACATGGCTTTATTATGCAGAACAAATATACGATAAAACTTCAGTTTAAAAACTGGCATACAATATCCATAAACCAGAAGATAACCATCAGCATAAAAACAAATCAACACCGGTTAAGTGCTTTCATCCCCTGTCTGGAGACGTCTTCAGAACAATTCCCAATACCATTCCGAGCATTCTTATAGCATTCCAATTAAAGTGAAACTACAATAAATAACTAACGTGGTATTTAACTAATACTAATGCGTAAGACACCAATGTGAACAAAAAATAATCAAATGTTTTTTATATATGTTTTTTTTAAATATTTTAAAAGTTTTTTTTTATAAAAATGTATAAATGCATGTCAAGTTTTTCCTATATTAATAGTAAAAAATGATAAAAAATGACCATAAACATTAAAATTATGAATTGTTAAATTAACATGTTAACCCAATATATTCTTTATTTTTAAATAGCAGCTGATGTTGACTGCCTCATTGATACCAGGGTACCTGGTAGCATCCGACATCAGTTGCCACCTCAATTCACAAACATCAAGGGCCTCCCTAGGTGTACTACGCTGTTCAGCTGATTGTAGCTGCTGTAATATCAAAAATCTAAAAGAATGACCCAGGTACTCCATTAAATGTCTAATGAGGGCATTGGAATCTTTACCATGCTTAATATCCAAGTTGTGTTCATAAATCCTTAATCTAAACTTCCTACAGGTTTTTCCTACGTAAAAAAAACTGGACATGTAGAGCATTTTGCTAAATGAACAACATTTTCACTTTGAGAATTAAAATTACCCCTAGTACATAATGCCTTAAAATTTAAAATAAAGGTATCTCCAGTAACTAAACTCAAGGAACATTGGGGGCACATATCACATTTGGTGTTACCCACTTTTTCTGAAAAACATATATTTTTACTACCCTTACCCTCCTGTTCCATGATGTCTTTGAAACACCTATCTCTTCTGTATGTAAGCTTTGTTAGTTTATTATTAAACATCTTGGCCAAATTCTTAACAACAGATAACAATTCCCAATTTCTTTCAGTAATTTTGCAAATCATGTGTGCATCCATATTATATGTCATAACAAAAATGGGAAAGATAGAAAAATTATTGTTATCCTTCTTATCCCTCAAGAGGCCAGTGGCATTATTACCCTCCACATTATTACCTAAAATAGGGACGAACCAACCGTTCTACCGCTTAATGACTACCTCCGCTTTTACATTATCCAATAAGTCTCAGGGGTACCCTCTGTGCTCAAACAATTCCAAATAAATTCCACTTACTGAATAAAATCACACTCCAGGGATGTCATTCTGGCGGCACGCACCAGTTGTCCTTTTATAATAGATCTTTTCTGAAAAATGGGATACCAACTATTCAATTCCAAGTATGAGTTTGTAAATGTTGGCTTTCTAAATATCTTTGAAATCAATTTTTTATCTGTCCTATCAATTTTTAACTCCACGTCCAAGTACGTAATACTGTCATTAAAAGCATGGGTGAACTTAAAACAATCTAAGGTGTTATTAATATATACAAAACATTTATTTTACAAATCAACAGAACCAATCCATATCATAAAAATATCATCCAAAAATCTTGTAAAATATTTTATATATTGCATATATTTAGATTTAAATATGAATTGATCTTCCCAGAATGACATTACATAGTTGACAGAAATGGGAGCACAAGCTGCCCCCATTGCTACTCCAGTAACCTGAGAAAAGTATTGACCCTCAAATTTAATAAAATTGTGTTTTAACACCATTTCCATTAAAACCATAAAGGCATTAATGTCATCTTGTTCAAACATACCTGTTGCCTGTAACTGAGATTCAAACCAAATAAGTCCATCATCCTGGGGTATAACTGAAAAAAGGTTACATACATCTATGGTATCCAATAACATATTATTTTCATAAACTAAATTGTTCAAATTCGTTAAAATTCCCATGAATCTTTGCAAATATATTTAAAATGTTGTAGCCCTCCTTTTAGAAGAAAATCTAAATATTTCCCTATAAAACATGTTTTACCTCTTTTTGCATCCACTATGGGCCTAAATTTCAAATTACTGAGCCCTTTGTGAATTTTGGGTAAACCAAAAATATTGGCAATCACCGGGTATTCATTTTTCATATAATTAAATGAATCTAAATCAATTTGTCCTTGCAGTAACATATCCTCCAAAACTAGATCTAATTTACGATATGGAATATTAATTTCCTTCAGCGATGCTTCTTTGTAGGTATCACTCATTAATAGACCCGACATATAATTGAAATAATCTACACAATCCATAACCACCACACCATTACCTTTATCTGGTTTCATGTAACGTACATCACCATCTTCAGAAATGTCTTGCAACATCTATTTTTCCATTTTAGTTAAATTGTCACCCATGATGTTACATTTACCCTTGAAAACTTCCCTAAAATCCAATTCGCACATTTTTTCAAATGTGATAATAGTATTACACACTGGAGGATTAAATGTGCTAGGTCTCGTTAACCTCGAAACATTGTCATTACCACAACTGTTAATATTATTGCAGGCATTGTTGTCAAACCATACACAAAGATTTAATTTCCTCATGAACATTTTTAAATCTAATAAAGTATACACTACTCTTCCCCTTCTACTCGGTACATATGTGTACCCTTTTGCTAATAAATCAGAAACAGGGGTAGTAATGTTTTTACAAGAATAATTATATACTTTTAAGTCACCCCTAGTGTTAAGAATGATGCTCAGTAAAACATTACTAGATGCATTGCTTTCTAAAATGCTATTAATCTGAGAATCACTATCTGAAGCACCTATAGTATACTTGCTGTATAACATTTCATTTACACCATTATTAATACAAATATTTGTTAAAAAATCATTGTTCGGGGAAACAATAACTATATCCCCACCAGTAGCATTAGTTTCACCACAAATAGGTGTAACAAACATGGAACAATGGTCCGAAAGCAAACAGTCATCTGTAATGTCTTCCAAACTGCCCATACCTTCTGAAACATTCTAGTTACCTTTCATAAATTTAATGGCCAAATCCATCATCTCATCCGCTGGTAACCTCCATTGTTCGTCTGTTTTGGTCTCGCCCCCTGATAAACAAAATCCCTGGGTTTGTTGTTTGCACCATAACTCTGTTAGATGAAACACGGTCCCTGATTCTTCAACATCTCTGACCGCCTTATTTTCAGCTTTAAAAGGGATGACTTCCTCCTCGTCATCTCCTGATGTAGGTGCTGATCTCACCCCATTGCTCCCAGGCTCACCATGATTTATAGTAGCTTCCTTGTTACCTTGACGACCTGTTGACACAGGATAAGCTTTACCATTAGCATATTCAGATAAATCTCTCTTAATTTTGGACATTTTACATGAAAACATATTAGCAAACACATTATCAATGTGTCCAAACAAATTGTCATAGTTAGTCATTGCATACTAAAGCCATGTTCTTCATCAACAGCTGGTGTTTTCCTTGTGGATTATCATTTGCATCTTCAGCATGCTGACATCCCCAATTCTACACCACAGAAAGGCAATCATGTAGCTAGGGAAACTGAAGGCGAGGAGACTTGTTTATTTGGGGAACACAAAAAAGAGGCTATTACTTTGGGATATATCTGCACAGAGGATTACTGAACTTGAGAGGGTATGCTTGTATTTTGTCAGCTATATACTGCATATGCTGAAATGTAATTAAGAAAAATCCATTTAATAGTTTTATATATTTTTATTAGCAAAGGCTTTTACACTTTTATCTGTAGGCATTAGTTAGAAGTGTACTGATGGCATGGGCATATTTGCCAGGGCATTTCACAGGTATACGTGATTGGCAATACCTTACCATGGAATGTTCTGTGTTAAATCTGTAGACATATTTTAGGGACAGTTAATTTGATAGCACTATTAATTTACCTATTTATTTATTTATTTGTTTCTTTACAATCCCTTCACAAAAAATCCAACTGTCTCCCTCTCCTGTATTCCCTGCCTGTTCCTTTTCCTCTCACTATAGTATTCCCTTTTCACATTCACATTTTCCCTTAACCCATATACCTATCTCACTGTACACCCACTCCCCCAAGACTACATACCAACCCCTCTACAAACATGTTCTCACTCATCTTTCTCTCCTCCTACCTACTTATTTTAACACTTTCTACATCTTATTATAGCTTTTCACCCACAACTGTTATCGCCTACCCTCTTCTATCTCCTCACTGATATCCAAACCTATATCAATTACTCTATTGCTCCATCACTATTCTCAAATTGCACAACTACCTATTATAAATTAAAAATCTTCCCACTCTCATCTTATAAAATGAGACCTAAGTACCCACCCATTACCAACCTAAAATCTCCAAAGTTTTCTTCCTAGTCAACTTACTATGCTATGGAGATATTCACTCCAACCCTGGGCTACTCTTCTCTGCTCCAACACACAGCAATACAGACAACCCTAATATCTCTCCATCCTCTTCTATTCTATCTACTAGTTCTCCATATGACATTTCCATAGATTCTACCACTCTTCTCACCTTCCAAATACATAACTATAATGTCTCTCAACATACAAAGTATAAACAATAAAATAAGCTCAGTGTACCCCAGGCATTCTTACTCTCTCTGAAACATGGCTCCAGCCACATATCTCTGACTCAGACTTTCTTCCCCCAGGCTATAATATTTTTTTACATGAATGTTACCCTAAAAAAGGGGAGGTGTTGCCATTTTGTAACTGAAGAACTTTCCCTTTACCCCCTTACCACATGCCTCCAAACTTCTACCCTGCTGAAACCTTTATAGTAAACTGAAAACTCAACGATCATAAAAAACTTGCTATAGCTGCTGTCTACATCCCCCCTGGAAAAAACATTCCTATCCTGGAGAAATTCCTGTCCTGGCTCACTGATAACATCCCCTATGAAACCATTGTTTTGGTAGATGTTAACATTGACTGGACAAATACTGAATTCTCTTCTCCCCATAGTTGCATTAACCACTATGGCTTCTCTCAACTCATCTCATCTCCTACTCGATATAACAGACATACGAACTTTGGTACAATTCTTGACTGGATTCTCACTTCCAACCCAAACCTCTATCACAATCCCTGTATCGACTCACACAGTGACCATCTTGTCAACTTAGTCCACAGACATTCGCCTCAACTCCACAGACTCCACCATCTGAAAGACTGTCACAAACTCTCCAATTTCAAACCAGCTACCTTCAGCAATATACTTCCCTCTTTCAACTGGACCTTTTTATACAACCTTCCCCTCAAGGAGGCTGTCTCTAAATTCAACAAACTCTTCCTTAATACTTTAAACTCATTGGCCCCTATCAGAAAAATTAGATTAAACTCGACCTTCTCACCTTGGCTATCTCAACCCATACATAACCTTATGTTACAGAGGGACAGAGCCTGGAAGATATGGGAAAAAAAACAAATCAGCCAACCCATCTACAAACTTAAAAACAACTCAGGAACCATACCAAAAAACACACATAGACAATGACAATACTATCATAAACCACTAAATAACCCTCACTCTAATCCCAGATTATTTTGGAATAATATTAATAAACTCCTATATTCAGGTAAGCCCACTACACCTAATCCCCGTCCAAATAGCTGTGACCTGGATACTGATATTTTTAGACACCTATCCTCAACTCTATCAAAAACCTCACTAAAAATAAAATCTGTAAATCTTTCTTCTACCAATCTCAATCCCACTCAACCTGCTTCTACTTTCTCTCTGAAACTTGCCCCCCATGGCATATATTAGATCTTTTCTCAATAAACTTACCCCATGCTTTACATATGCAGACAACTTGCCACCTCAATTTCTCAAAATTGATGCCAAGATTATTGCCTACCCCATATCCATACATATCAATTGATCCATCCTTGAAAATACTGTACCCAAAATATGGAAAAAATTCTATGTTATTCCCCTTCACAAAAGAGGTAACTCTACAGAACCCTCAAACTATCGCCCCATTGATGTTCTCTCCACCTCACCAAAATAATGAAAAAATTAGTACATAAACAAATCCATGAATACCTTTTACAAGAAAAACTCCTTACACCTACACAACATGGCACTGCAACCTCTCTCATTACATTCACTCAGACGATTGCCAAAGTACATGATGAAAATAAACTCATTTCTAGTCTCTTCCTCAAGCTATCTAAAGCTTTTGATACTGTTTCCCACTGCCTGCTCCTATCTAAACTAAAAAAATCTTAATCTATCGCAGTCCACTATTCTCTGGTTACCAGCTACCTCTCTGATAGATCCCAGTCTGTCAGATGGCTATCTGCCTGCTCTCCTTTCCTGCCCATTCATACTGGTGTAACCCAAGGATCAATACTAGGACCCCTCCTCTTTAACATCTTTACAAACAATCTCAGTACGCTGATGATTCCACCATTATATCTTGCACTGATTATCTCCCCACCTTCTCTCCCTGACACATGATTCTCTTTTATCTAAACAGCAATGAACTCTTACTTAATCCCAAAAAAAACCAAAACTTCTTCTTTTCCTCCTTAAATCTCTGGAACATTGTAAAATCTCCTTCTCATTCACATCTCTCAATAATACTACCATCTCTTTTGGTGTTGTTATTGATGACCAGCTTACGTTTGATATTCATATTCTACAAACCATTAAAAAAACACACCAAAAACTAGGCCTGTTATACAGGAATAGAAAATACCTCTCTAAAGACAATAGATGGTCCCCGGCTCAAGCTTACCTACTGCCTACTCTCTTTTATGCTGCACCAATACTCATTAACTTACAATCCAACTTTATGGCTAAACTCGAATCCACCTAAAATAAAATTGCTAGATTTGCTGCTAACCTCCCCTATCGATCCCACCACTGAACTGCCCTACAAAATCTTCTATCGCTTACAGCCCACAACCAACTCCTACTTCCACAGCTTTGCCTCACTCACTCAACCCTAATTAATCCCTCCTGCTGCCCTGCTCTCTCTACCCTAATCTCTCCCTATATTCCTAAATGCTGCCTCCATAGTGCCAACCAACATCTCCTGGACATTTATAATCCCCATAAACAAATAGGAAAACTTCTGTATAGTCACTCAGTTGCTAACCCCTGGAATAAACTACCACCAGACACAAGAGCTGTCACTAACATTTTCCATTTCAAAATAATTCTAAAAGATTATCTGCACAAAACATGGTCCAGCCCCTGCCCCACTCCAACCTGACATATCTACTCTTCATCCTTTCTCTCCTATTCCTCTGTCATGGTCCCCATCTTACAGTCTCACTTCCAGCAGACAAAGTCATCAAAAGGTAGAATTTAATTACATATCATATTTTAACTTGTCTCTTTAACTGCCTAGTGTTGAACCATGCTCGCATACTCTGTTTGCATATATCAATCTTAAGACTTCTGGCCAGCAGTCTTTCTACAGTTAACATTGCCTACATGATGTTTGTGTTCTGCTTATGTATTTTTTGTACTGTTTTTAACTTCTCAGTATTGTTCATACTCATTATGTGTGGAGCTTTTCTCCTCCAGTCTGTGCTGAAATAGGGCTTTCCTGCCCAGTCAACTTAACCCGGTTAACAAATATCAACTAAATAAAGATAAATAAAAATATTTCAAATGTCTAGACTGTTCTGTTTCTCCAGTGGGTAATACTGAAATGCTATCTTTTCTGTTTTATCTGGGAACAGTTATTTTGCAGTTATATGATACTAATGCGCATTATCCTTCTGTTGTCATTTAGGACACCTAGGACTATTGCACCCAGGTGTCTCAATCTTCAATAAACACCCTTCACTGACCCTAAGAATCAGGTAATTGCTGAAGCCTTTAGGTGACATGGTGCCTTCCTGCTTGAGAGGGGACATGGAGTTATGTTAGGCAAAATGCAAATATGACAGCAGATAGTTGCAGACATTAATGCCACAGCAGGACATACGACCAGGTGCACCATAGGGCCACTGACATGATCTTCTCTGTACAGAGGAGAGCAGCTGCAGTAGCCCATGATCGGACAGGTACCGGGGGGGGGGGGCTGCTACAGGGACACTGCTTACAGCAAATGAATAGTTCCTGTACACTGTCAAGTATCCAGACAGTTCCTAGGACAGTGCAGAACACCATGTGCTTGATATTGGTGCTACTGTTTCAAGGGACAGCAAGCATGTCCCAGGAGGAGCTTCCATGTAGTCTTTTGTATCTCAATTGCTAAATACCGTTGTATAGTAAAACAATTTAAATCAATGTCTTAGTTCTGTTTCACAAGAGTTTTTTTCAGGGGGATGGGGATTGAAGACTGTTACATTTAACAGCACATTCTGATTAATTATACATTGGCATAGGTTGGACTTGTCATCCAAGTTCTTGTTGAAAGTATAGTTAACAGACATAAAGGGGAAAAAGTATTACTCCATATGTTACTGTTAATTGTGATGATGTTGTCTTTACCTTTTGCTTAACTTCTACAAGGACCATGTGGCATACAGTGCATATCATCATCTGCATGTTAAGCAAAACAGTTTTTATGTCAGCAGGAGGGTTGTTGGGGTGCTTGGAGGAGGCCTGTTGTCCATTCTCCACCTTATCCATGTGTCTCTTCCCATGCACTCAATGTATGTTTAGGGTCATCAAGGAGGCACAGCCATGGTTCCATAGGTGCTCCAGAGAAATGCTTAGGGTTATAGATGTGGCACAAGCTAACATGTATGACTACCTCTACCATGTTGCTGATTCAATGGATCGGATGAATGACACATTGGAATGAGTGGTGGATGTGATGGAATGCCTGTTGGGACAGGATGGCATTCTCATGGGCATAGGTCAACAACATCACCTGCTGTTAGCCAATGTGGCCATGCCCAATCACTCTTCCATAGTGGCAGTACTTCCACTGCTTTGTCAGTGGTTGAGCTGTCCACACCCAGAGGTGGCAGGCCATGGGGTCATGCTCCTGGGCATCCTCATGAGGCAAGCTCATCCAGAAGACATCAGTTACATTCAGGTAGCTGCAGTGCATATGACTGTGGATATGCCAGTGCATCTCCTGGGAGAACCAGTTCTCATGGTCATGTATAACAACGATGAGCTGTCACTTTTACCATGCACAGCTCACACCTGTCTGACATACCATGATGTAGAGCTAACAAAGAGCTTGGCTGTGTTCTTGCAGACACTTATACACAAGTTTCACCTGGAGGGCCAATACAGACATACACACTGCAGTTACATGGTTCAGCTCGGAAGCTTAAAACTCCCTTTGTCTCACCTGCCATTTGTTGCTTTATCCAAATGTTTGCCTGCTTCTTTTTCATACACACACACACTCCTCACACACCTTTTGTGTCAGCCTAGCCCCCCCCCCACAACACTCTGTGCAAGTGATGATAACTGTATCATATCCCTGTTTTGTATCTTTTGGATTCAGAGATACATACGTTTTGTGTCTGGTGCCCAGGGTGCATAGCTGACTTAGTGCTTAGTATATCTGCATTTGTGATGTTGAACTGGTAATTGTACCTTTGACTTATATTGGTCTTAGACAGTTAAGACAGTTGATAGCATCAAAAGTTTCCATCTTTATTGTTAATGATCTTGTGAGGTTGTGAAATCTGAAACTGCACTGTGTATTATTACTTTCAAACTTCTCTCTTTAATGATTTTCCAGTACAAACCTATGGTGGTAAATTGAGGGCATGCTGTGATCATCCCTACTTTTGAGAAGTACAACTGTGTGAATCTTTGATGCCTGAGGCTTACTACTTAATAATAGACACATATAAGTCAAATAAGTCGATACTGTCACATGTTAAGGTCATTTCTATACAAATCTCTGACCGTTTACTTGCTTACACAACCAAGTAACAACATGCCAGGATATGCCAGTCATTCATGTTAATATACAAAACACTCCAGGTTCAAAACTTACCTTGTAAATCCAGCAGTTGCAACAGTTTTAGTTCACAGATGACTCTGTCTGATGCAAGTAGTACATGGCCCATACATGGGGAGGTAAAGGTTTTGACAGTTACCTGGCATCAATGTTCCTATATGTATGTGCATAGGAGGAAGGCTTTAGTCCCTTAGGTAGTGAGTGCTTGTGCTATGTGCTGTCTCTAAGTCAATGTGAGGGCATATTGAGTATGCCTATGTCTGCCTCTACCCACATCAGCTGCTGCAACCCCATCTGACTCCTCACCTGTGTGTGGCTGTGGTGACCTTGCCATTGGTGGTGGGATGTGTGCTCCTTCCCCTTGTTGATCCTACTGAAGCTGTTTTTTTCAGGATAATGTTGGGGAGCATGGCACATACTGTGAATATTTCAGTAGATGTCCATGGATTGTACTGCAGGGCTCCATCAGATGAATCAGGCACTGGAACCTTAACTTCAGCAGCCCAAACACATGCTCTATCATATTTCTGGTTTGAGCGTGTATCGCATTATGGCATTCTTCAGCAGATGTATGTGCATTTCTGATGGTGTCATCAGCCATGGTTCCAGTGCATAACCTGCATTCCCCAGTAAATGATCTGTAGGATATCCCCCCTAGTGAACATCTGATACATTTGGGAGATGTGGCAGATATGTGAGTTGTGATGACTGCCAGGGTTTCCTGCACACACATTCAAGATAATTTCTTTGGCATTTCACATGACTTGGCAGTTAATAACATGGAAACCCTTTCTATTAACAGAGAGCCTTCCCTGTTCCCCAGAATGGTGCCTTAATTTCTACATGTGTGTCATCTGTGGAAGCCAGTACTTCAGGATAATGAGCTACAGTGTAGAACTCCTGCATATTTCTGGCCCTATCCTCAGGAGTATGGGGAAAATATATGTGGCCTTTAGCATATTGGAGCATAGCATTCAAGAACTGATGGAGGATCCTGGATGCTGATGCCTGTGAATCCCCCAGCATGTCCCCTGTTGGTCTCTGAAAGGTGCCTGCAACTAAGATTGTAAGTGCTACACATACCTTTGTCTCCACTGGGATGGGTTCACATCAGTTTGCCCTGGCTCTGAGTTGAGGATAACAGAGGATGCAGAGTTCCAGTAGTGTGTCTCTATACACTCTGTAGTGCTCTACAGTTTCCATGTCATGTAGATTATAATAAGTTACCCATGGTCTGAAAACTCTTAAAGCTTCTTGGCCTTGGACTATTAGCAGCAGCAATGGCATAGACTTTAGCCTGCTGTACATACACAGGAATTAAAGCAACAGCAGCCCCTAACTTTCTTTCTGTGTAGACTACTTATATAAAGCTGTATTCTAATAGGTTTTAGAATTTGCAGGGAAAACCAGCACTGAGTCTACATGGTTGCTTTATAGCTTGTTGAATAGCTCCTCTATCTTGGATTGGTTGATTAGCATACAGCTCAGGTGCTTATGCTGTAATTTGCATGCCGTGGTGTTTGCCTTGTTTGCGTGGCTATGTGTGGCTCTGCACATCATGCAGAGATGCTTACTGAATCCAAAACACTGTGCTACAGTGTGCGCCTCACAGTGAAACACACACTGTATAAACCGACCTGTGTAGGCTTTACTGAATCTGGCTATGTATCTTATTTTAACATATATGAATGTTTTTATTTTGCTCTCATTAACCATTTGTTAACTATTAAAGGCTTGGTTCAAAATTATTTCAATTACTGTAACAGCAATTTAAATATTTTTTTCTGTAATCTATAACTTTCCATTTGCCAACTGTGTGACTTTGAGCAGGTCACTTCATCACACAGTGATTTCAGGTCACCAATGACATGTGATATCATTTACATTCCAAGTGCAAAATTCGTGCAACACTGAACAACATTCAGTCTTTTTGGAACACTTTTTGCCCACCCTGGAAAAAAAAAAACAATTTGAGTTTTTTATTTTCCCTGCTTTTGCATTGCAACATGCATGTTGAAGTACTGATGACCTGAATGCCTGTCATTTTCTTTACATTGAAATGTGTTCCAATGCAGTGTGGAATGATTGTTTTAGATAGATAGATAGATAGATAGATAGATAGATAGATAGATAGATAAATGGCAGTATCGTTGTCCAACAGGTAGCACACTCACTTTAGGTTCTGTTCCCATACCAGGTAAATCAGTTTCTGACACTGCAATGCAGCATAAGGGGGGGGGAGTTGTACTACTCCGTGTGCTGTCCTTCAAATGAGACATTAAACTGAGGCCCAATCTGCTGAGTTGGTGGTAGCTCAGATGGATGTAAAAAATACCATGGCATCTATTGAAAAGAACAGGTGAAGTTCCCCAATGCTCTGGCATCTATTGAAAAGAACAGGTGAAGTTCCTCAATGCCCTGACCAAAATACCACCTCAGGTGTCCCTTGAAAAGAGGCGTCTAGCCTAGTAAGACTAACCCAGGGTAAATGAACAAATAAATAAATTGATACATAGATAGATAGAGATATGTCAAATATGAGTATATGAAGAAAAACAAAATAAAATAAAATCCACAGAACCACCACGTCAGAGTAGAATAAAATAAGTAGTTTAATATAAGGTTAGCAATTTCATGCTCTCCTGAGCACTTCTTCAGACCAGTACAAACAAAACTAAAACACACTCTGCTTAAATACTAAACAATCATTCTCACATGACCAATAATGCATTACTTAAGCACATTGTTTCAATAAATTAATTATTTAAATAAGGTTCATGCCTTTAAAATCGGCTTTAAAGGAACATGCCCATTCAATCCTAGATGTACATCTACCTGTAGTCTTACTATCCACCTTGTCCCTCTCTGTTCTACTGCATTATTAACATCCCCCAGTCTGATGCTTTCTTCTACCATATCCAATACCCTAAAACTAAAGGCATAAGTATCACCTTCCTTGTGAATATGCTTAGCTAAAGCATTCCTCTAATCTTAACTCCTGATAGCCTGTAAGTGTTCCCTTATTCTCTCTCTTAACATCCTCATCATTTTTCCTATATAAAAACATGAGCATAGCTGACAGCTAGTCAAATAAACCACATTGGTGCTATTGCAAGTGACTCCAACATTCAGCCTATGCTGTTGATTTGTTACAGGATGCACAAAGACACTATTAGTATCTATAAACTGGCAAATTACAATTTCGACAAGGTGTAGTTTCTCTTACAGTCTGTGGATTTTTTCCTTTCCTTTTTTCATAGCAAGGAAGTCGCTTTAACGAATGTTTATTCCTAAATACAATGTGTAGATATGGTCCTACAGCATTACCTATCATGGCATCTGAGAACAAAACTGGCCAATTATTTTTTATTATATCACAGAAAATAATGTCGTCATTGGTATAATGCATCAGAAAACCAATGCAGTCCCTCTGACTAACATTGGCCAGTTGTCCCTGATTTGACTCTGTCCGTCTGCTGGAGAAATATGATGGGGCAGCACTGTTTCTTAAACATTGAGGGTCTTAAGATACTCTGTGAATGTCTCCAAGGATGTACTGACTTTAGTGATGGCAAGACAGCACCAAGGATCAAATGGTGGAAATTGAAAAAGGGTAATTGTGACGTGGAGTTCAGGGAAGAGTTAAGACAGACACTGAGTGGCAGTGAAGCATTACCAAACAGCTGGGTAACTACAGCAGAGCTAGTAAGGGAGATGGCTAGAAAGGTGCTTGGTGTGACATCTGGACAGAGGAAGGAGGACAAGGAGACCTGGTGGTGGAATGAGGAAGTACAGGAGAGTATACAAAGAAAGAGGATGGTGAAGAAGAAGAAGTGGGATTGTTACAGAGATGAAGAAAGTAGACAGGAGTATAAGGAGATGAGGTGCATGGCAAAGAGAAAGGTGGTGAAGGCTAAGTATAAGGCATATGAAGAGTTGTATGAAAGGTTGGACACTAAGGAGGGAGGAAAGGACCTGTACCAATTGGCTAGACAGGGGGAACGAGCTAGTAAAGATGTGCAGCAGGTAAAGGTGGTAAAGAATAATGAGGGAAACATACTCACCAGTGAGGAGAGTGTGTTGAGCAGATGGAAAGAGTACTTTAAGGGGTTGATAAATGAAGAGAATGAGAGGGAGAGAAGGTTGGATGATGTGTGGATAGTGAATCTTGAAGTGCAGTGGATTATCAAGGAGGAAGTAAGGATAGCTATGAAGAGGATGAAGAATGGAAAGGCTGTTGGTCCAGATGACATGCCAGTGGAAGCATGGAGGTGTTTAGGAGAAATGGCAGTGGAGTTCTTAACTAGATTTATTAATAAAATCTTGGAAAGTGAGAGGATGCCTGAGGAACGGAGAAAAGTGTTTTGGTACCGATTTTTAAGAATAGGGGTGATTTGCAGAGATGTAGTAACTATAGAGGATTAAACTGATCAGTCACAGTATGAAGTTATGGGAAAGAGTAGTGGAAGCTAGGTTAAGAAGGGAGGTGATGATTAGTGATCAGCAGTATGGTTTCATGCCAGGAAAGAGCACTACAGATGCGATGTTTGCTCTGAGTGTGTTGATGGAGAAGTACAGAGAAGGTCAGAAGGAGTTGCGTTGTGTCTTTGTGAATTTAGAGAAAGGATATGACAGGGTGCCTAGAGAGGAGGTGTGGTATTGTATGAGGAAGTCAGGAGTGTCAGAGAAGTATGTAAGAGTGATACAGGATATGTACGAGGGTAGTGTGACAGCGGTGAGGTCTGCTGTGGGAGTGATGGATGCATTTAAGGTGGAGGTAGGATTAAATCAAGGATCAGTTCTGAGCCCTTTGTTACTTGCAATGCTGATGGACAGGTTGACAGACAAGATCAGACAGGAGTCCCCGTGGACTATAATGTTTGCAGATGACATTGTGATCTGTAGTGAGAGTAGGGAACAGGTGGAGGAGATGCTGGAGAGGTGGAGATATATTCTAGAGAGAAGAGGAATGAAGGTGAGCAGGACTAAGACAGAATATATGTGTGTGAATGAGAGGGTGGATAGAGGAATGGTGAGGATGCAGGGAGCAGAGGTGGCGAAGGTGGATGAGTTTAAATACTTGGGATCAACAGTTCAGAGTAATGGTGAGTGTGGAAGAGAGGTGAAGAAGAGAGTACAGGCAGGATGGAGTGGGTGGAGAAGAGTGTCAGGAGTGATTTGTGACAGACGAATACAGATAAGAGTGAAAAGGAAGGTCTACAAGAGGGTAGTGAGACCAGCTATGTTATATGGGTTGGAGACAGTAGCAATGACAAAAAGGCAGGAGTCAGAGTTGGACATGGCAGCATTAAAGATGTTAAGATTTGCACTGGGTGTGACGAAGGTGGACAGGGTTAGGAATAAGTATATTAGAGGGTCAACCCAGGTTGGAAGGTTTGGAGACAAAGCCAGAGAGGCAAGATTATGTTGGTTTGGACATGTGCTGAGGAGGGATGCAGCGTATATTGGGAAAAAGATGCTAAGGTTGAAGTTGCCGGGTAACAAGAAAAGAGGAAGGCCTAAGATAAGGTTTATGGATGTGGTGAGAGAGGACATGCAGGTGGTTGGTGTGACAGAGCAAGATGCAGAGGACAGGAAGAAATGGAAACAGATGATCCACTGTGGTGACCCCTAACAGGAGCAGCCAAAAGAAGAAGAAGAGGAAAGCCTTGTTCTCTTGTTAGTATTATTCTGGAATATAATTTATTTCTGTTTGATGGTGTATATTATTGGCAAAAGCAGGGTGAAGCAACGGGCACACCCTGGGCAAACAGTTATGCAAATTTGGATATGTCCCAATGGGAACAGGTATTCGTTCTGGATAATAATAGGTTCTCCCGATATATTGTTCTGTTTAAAAGATTTGTGGATGAACTTTTTTTATTATGGGTAGGACTGGAGGAGTTGATCGCTGAATTTGTAGATTACTTATATACTACGGCAAGCTTTCTCAGGTTTACATATAAATATTCATATAAAAGAATGGATTTTTTGGATGTGAAGGTTTTTAAGTTAGAGAATGGGGGCATAGCTACTAAACTATATAGAAAACCTTGTTGAGTAAACACCACGTTAAGAAGGGACGGTATGCATCCAACAAGAGTATTCAAGAATGTATTAAAAGGTCAGGGGATGTGGACTTTGAGACTGAATAGCCTACAACCACTTTTTGAATCAGATTTGACTATATTGACACAAGAGTTCAGAGATAAAGGTTACAGGGAAGGTAAAGTAAGTGGTATGGCAAGGGAAGTCTGATGTTTAAGAAACAGTGCAGCCCGACCATATTTCTCCAGGAGACAGACAGAGTCAAATCAGGGACAACTGGACAATGTTACTCAGAGGAACTGCATTAGTTTTCTGATGCATTATACCAATGACAACAGTATTTTCTGTGATATAATAAAAAGAATTGGCCGGTTTTGTTATCAGATGCCAAAATAGGTAATGCTGTAATACCATATCCACACTTTGTGTTTAGGAATAAACCTTCGTTAAAGTGACTTCTTTGTTATGAAAAAAGGAAAGGAAAAAATCCACAGACTGTAAGAGGAACTATGCCTTGTAGAAACTGTAATTTTTGCCAGTTTATAGATGCTAATAGTGTCTTTGTGCATCCTGTAACAAACCAACAGCATAGGCTGAATGTTGGTGTCACTTGCAATAGCACCAATGTCATTTATTTGACTAGATGTCAACTATGCTCATGTTTTTATATAGGAAAAATGGTGAGGATGTTAAGGGAGAGAATAAGGGAACACTTACAGGCTATCAGGAGTCAAGATTTGATGAATGCTTTAGCTAAGCATATTTACAAGGAAGGTGATACTCATGCCTTTAGTTTTAGGGCATTGGATATGGCAGAATGAAGCATCAGACTGGGGGATGTTAATAATGCAGTGGAACAGAGAGAGACAGGGTGGATAGCAAGACTACAGGCATATGTACATCCAGGGTTGAATGGGCATGTTCCTTTAAAGCCCATTTTAAAGCCATGGACCTTCTTTAAATAATTAATTTATTGAAACAATTTGCTTAAGTAATGCATTATTGGTCATGTGATAATGATTTTTTAGTATTTAAGTGGAGTGTGTTTTAATTATGTTTGTAATGGTCTGAAGAAGTACTTGAGAGCATGAAAGCGCTAACCTTATATTAAACTATGCATTTTATCCTACTGTGACGTGGTGGTTCTGAAAATTTTATTTTATTTTGTTTTTCTGGTGTTCTTGTTACTTCCACAGACCCTTTGTTCCACAGTGGATTACTTCTTTGCTGTTGAAATATGAATATATACTCAATATTATCCAACCCATTAAAGAAATAACAGGGAAATGGAAATATGCAACCATACTTGATGCAGGACTGTTTGGATACAGCAGGTCTTAAATACTAATCTGATGTTATACCACCTGAAGACAAGCCTTTCATATAATAATGCTGAAATGTCCACCTAACTCCTGAAGCAAGAGAATCCTTTTTCTACTACAACAGTCATCTGTTTTGAGCAATATATACATATGTATGATTACATGTTACTACATCAGTGATGAACTTTCATAGAGAGTAAATAAGTCATAAAAATTAATTGTCGATAACTTTCAGCTAAAAAACAAAGAGACTTTGCATTTATGTGTGGGACTTCACTCCCCCCCATGTAGGTGTTCTGCCCCACACCTACAGAAATTAAATATGCTAACGCCACAGTCATACAACCCTGTAGAAAGAGCATTGTTTCAAACAGTATATTTTGACTATAATATAATACAAACACTCACATCGCTGAAAAAATAAGTTTAAAGGTACCGGGTATGAAATGAGATGAAGTAACAGCTAGAGAGATGGAAACAAAGTTAAAAAAAGCCTCTAATTGGAAAACCCCAGGCTCAGATGCAGTACTTAACTTCTGGTTAAAAGTATTAACATCTTTGCACGAAGATTTAGCCATGAGTAAGAACTACTTATATGCACACCCAGAACAGGCACCAACCTGCTAAACAAGAAAAACAATCCTCCTACTTAAGAGTGAACCTGCAAGCTATCTTAAAAAGTATACACCAATAACTTGCCTTCCAATGACATATAAACCATACATGGGAATTGATGCCGACAGTCATTTAGAAGAAAACTCAATTATGGCAGTAGAACAAAAGGGCAATAAAAGAAAGTCATATGGAACAAAGGATAATCTGTTTTTAAATAAAGTCATAGTGCAGGACTGTAAAAAGGGGAAGAATCTAAATATGGCATGGAGTGATTACAGAAAAGCATTTGATAGTATCCCTCATTCATGGATAAAAATGTGCTTAAAAATGTGTAAGATACACCCCACACTGATCGATTACATTACAATGACCATGAAACAGTGGCAGACCATTTTGCAATTAAGCCATGATAAAGGGCACATTGTTATCCCAGGGATAAAAATTCAAAGGGGGATATTCCAGGGTTAGTCTCTGTCACCGTTACTATTCTGCCTTGCCCTTAATCCATTAAACTGTTTACTCAACAGCTTAGGCCATGGCTATAATCTGGCTGCTAGGAAAATAACAAAGTGTAAAGACTGTTCACCTTCTCTTTGTCGATGATTTAAAACTGTATGGCTCATCAGATGAGGAACTGAAAGCACAAATGCAAGTTGTCAAAACTTTTTCAGATGATATAACAATGTCATTTGGTCTTGATAAATGTGCAAAAGCAACCTTTAAAGCAGGAAAACTGCAACGCCAGGAAAACATCAGTTTGGAACAAAAAAATGTGATATAGAAGAACTTAAGCAAGAAGGAGTGCATACATACTTAGAAAGTGATGAAAGATCAAATGTGAATAAAACTTAGTAAGGAATACTTTAAAAGACTTAAATTAATTCTGAAAACAGCGTTGACATTTAGGAACAAAATCCAAGCTATAAACTAGTTTGTTCTTCCTGTCCTAATTTACAGTTTTGGAGTAATTGACTGGCCACAAAATATGCTGGATAGATTAGACAGGAACACAAGAAGGATGCTTCATGCTCACCAAATAATTTATAAAAAATCAGTGCATACCAAGATTATATATTCTGCATTCTGAAGGAAGGATGGGCCTCCATGAAATTGATTATAGGTATAGATCTGCAATCATGGGACTCCACACATATCTGCTGACCTCACAAGACCCAAACATAGTGAATGCTTTGAAACATGAGGAGAATAAATCTGAGATGACTTCACTGCTTAATCTAGCAGAAGTTTATCGGCGTCAAGCAGGATTGGAAATCAAACCAGAAGTAGATAAAAATCAGACAGCAAATGATTGTGCCAAAAAACAAAAGAAAGAATATAAGGTGAAGGATCAGATGAGAGGTCTACAAATGTGGAAGAAGCATAAATAGAGTTGCAGGTATAGAAAACTTCTGGAAGAACCTCATGTTGATCGGGAATGAACACAGGAATGCTTAAGGAGAGGCAAATTCAAACCAAGAGATGAAATGTTAATATTGGCAGCGCAAGATAGTGGGCTGCCTGTGTGTTGGTTTATAAAGTCCATTAAACATGTGGGAGAAATAGACAAATGTAGGTTTTGTAAAACCGAATTGGAAACAATTGCACACCTCGTAGTTGGCTGGGACATACTAATGGCAAAAGGACTGTATATTGAAAGGCATCATAATAATAATGTGGCGAGACTGTAGCACTGGGGATTGTGCAAACATTATGGTATTGAAGTGGCTGAAAAACACTGGAAACATGAGCCACAAAGCATCATAGAAAATAATGAAGTCTACATCACATGGGATCATCCATTACCAGCAGTTCAAAAGATAGATGCTAGAAAACCGGATACAGTGGTCCAAGAAAAGAAGACAAAAATTGCATTGATCATTGAAATCACTACATCCAGTGACTATAGTGTCTTGTGTACAGAGAGACACAAAGTCATAGAATATCAGGATCTGCAGGCAGAAATGAGAGCAATGTGGAAGAAAGATACCTAGATAGTTCCAATAGTTGTAGGAGCAACAGGTCTTATAAAAAATAATTTACAATCATATTTATATATGTTACTAATACATGTAACTCCATACAAACTGCAGAAGGAGTAATTACTGGGCACATTGCAAGTGCTGTGAAGAGCACTACTGGCTGATATCAAAGATTGAAACAATACTAATTTCATGAACTTTAATCATACTTTGACATAGGACTGGGGTCCATTCCCATCATGGTATTGAAAACCCAAAAGACTTGGAGGAATTAAAAAAGCTGAAAAAAATTGCCAAAAAAATAGCACACAACGAATGTGTGCTATGACCGATTCTATTTCACTCACATACATACACAAAATAGTTCACCTTTATCAGTTGTTATCAGCCTGTTTTGTGCTACCTTTAGTCCATTTGTTTGATGTTACAATATGCAAATTACATTTGCAGACTAATCAGCTGAAGACTATTGAGGGGTTCATATTATAACACCGAACACTGAAAACAGCAAACGGTGTTTCATCGACACATATTCAGTGAAAGCTGAAAATGACGAAACCACAGAACAGCGATTTCTTTCCTAGGGAAAGAAATCGCTGTTCCAAACCCCTCAAAAAAAAATAACATTAAACACTTCCAAACACATACACACATACCCTAATCCTAATTATACCCCCCAAAAACCAGTAAACAACTAAATACACATATGCACGTAACCCAATCATACAGCTAATGAAAAAAAAACAGTAAACATTTTAAAACGTATGCACTTAACTTAACCCGCACCCTAACCCTAAGGTCAGTAAGTCTCGCACATTTACATAAACAGTTTCAAACACAAACACACTTACCTTAACCCTAATCCTACCCCTCCAAAACAAAAGTAAATAGCTGAAAACACACACACGTAACTCAACCATGCATCTAACGCAAAATAAAAAACAGTAAACACTTTCATACATATGCACTTACCTTAACCCACACCCTAACCCTAAGGTCAGTAATTGTTGCACAATCACGCTCGGGAGCTAAGCCAGACAAGGGACCACACTACACTCCAGAACAGGCAAAGCAACGAAGTTGTCAAGCGACTTCTTTCCCACGGAAAGAATTTGCTTAACAGCCGCTTCGCTGTTTTGCCTGTTCACTACATGTGTCGACGAAAACGCACTAGACAAAATGCATTTTCGTCATTCTAATATGAACCCCTATTGAGTCCATCTCATAGTTGTTCCCTTTGTCCTTCCTTTATCCCTTCTATCATCCAAGAATGTAAGGCTTCAGTGGCAGCACTGTTTTCTAGAATTTTCTTTTCCATTTAGCAGTCAATACAAACTTGTGTATTTCATGTTTTAATTGTAAACAATTAAGCATATATTCTATTTAAACTCAATGGAAAGCTTTCCTTTTTTGTCTTTGTTCTTTGTTCTTTTACTCACTGCCTCACCTAACCATCAAGTCTATCCTTGGCAGCAACACCCATTTGTTCCACTAGCTTTGACATTCCTCATTGAGGGTGAGAGCTGGCCAGGGAAGGTCATTATGGAAGCAATCCCAGCAGTGGTCTGTGTCCTGTCCCCATACATATTTATTAGAAGTAACTTGTCCACTGAGCTGGGGTCAGATGATCGACATTACTGTGGGGACCACAATGCCCATGCAGATGTGGGTGTGCCCTCAATTGTAGGCACATTAACAGCTGCCACAAAAGTAGCTTGGTATCCAAATATCCATTACTAGGATCACATTCTGCAGTGCCACTGCTAATCAGGGATAGTGGTATTGCACAGCCCTGGACCATCCTCCTCCTTTGCCTGATGGGCTCTCCTATCTTTTCTTGCCTGCTGCATCATGTGACCGAGTCCTTAGTCAATGCTGGGTCATTTTAGCTGTAGTCAGGGGTTTTCATCCTTCTGTAAGGCCAGAGCTAGCTTTCTCTTTGATGGAAAGTTTGTTTTAATAAAATGCTTTATTATAACTTTTATGCTTTATCAGACTTGGGTTTTATACACACACACACACACACACACATATATATATCTATATATATATATATATATATATATATATATATATATATACATACATATATATATATATATATATATATATATATATATATATATATATATATATATATATATATATATATGGTTCCCATTCAGAAGCCTGAAACATCATAAGCCTGAAAATCAAAATCCTGAAACCAAAAGCCTGAAAATTCAGAATCCTGAAAACTCAAAATCCTGAAAGCCCAAAATCCTGAAAGACCAAAATCCTGAAACTCAAAATCCTGAAAACACAAAATAGACATACTGATGTCATTGTGGCTTTGCTATTGTTAGCCCTGTGGTGTTAGGTCATGCGTTGAGGTCAGGTAAGTGTGCGGTTGGTTTTATTTTAGGGTTACGGGCGGTTTAAGTGAGTTAGGGTTAGGGCGCAGGTTAGGCATGTATGCAATAGTGACAAATATTGGGGTTAGGGGCGGTTTAAGTGAGTTAGGTTTAGGGCGCGGGTCAGGTGAGTGTGCGGTAGTGACGGACCTTAGGGTTAGGGTTAGGGTCAGGGTCAGTTGGTAGATATTAGTGTCTTTATAGTGACATATTAGCATTATGTGTGTTTTCAGGATTTTGAGTTTCAGGATTTTGGGCTTTCAGGATTTTGGGCTTTCAGGATTTTGAGTTTTCAGGATTCTGAATTTTCAGGCTTTTGGTTTCAGGATTTTGATTTTCAGGCTTATGATGTTTCAGGCTTCTGAATGGGAACCATATATATATATATATATATATATATACATACATACATATATAAATATATATATATATATATATATATATATATATATATATATATATATATATATATATATATATATATATATTTATATAAAATTTATATATATAGACATGTTCACTGTAATGATTCAGTCTAGCCAGTTTATTTTCTAATTATCTACTGATGTGTAGTGTGTTGCTTATATCATTAAACAGAGCAAAAAGTAGGTTATTATGGTACAGTGAGAATCCAGAAATTTACGTATTCAAAAAAAATGACCCAGAAGACAACAAAAACCAAGTCCATGCTAGAATAAACGTAACACAAACTTTAATGGTTGGAAGTAGTCACACGGGATTAAGTGCTTTTGTCTTAGACTTCATCATATTATTAATTTTTTTTTCAGTTTGTCAGTTGTTCTTTTACCTGGGTATTGGTTCTTGGTAAATTTACGATTTAATCAATGTAGTCTGATCTCGGAGTTAGTATATGTAATTTGCAGGGGCTATGGGGGTTGCAGCCCCCCACAGGGGGGTGCAGGTGGCTTGCTCCCCTGCAAAAACATAAAAAAAGATAGACTTTTGTTTTTGTTTTTTTTTTTATGTTCACGTTTTTGGAAATTTGATCATATCATCTCGCTGATATGAATTTCAAGTTTCTGAAAACTTGATCAACTGGCATAGATTCATACGTGTGTGTGTGTGTGTGTGTGTGTGTGTGTGTGTGTGTGTGTGTGTGTGTGTGTGTGTGTGTGTGTGTGTGTGTGTGTGTGTGCGTGTGTGTGTGTTTATCCTTACTTGTCAGTTTATGGCCATTCACCAGGTACCCTGAACTAAACAAGTAGGTATACCTTTGCTTACTTAGTGTTCTATGCAAGTGAATAAATCTTAAGGTATTTTTTTTTTTTTGTAAACTTTGTAACTGCTTTTCATCTCACTAATTGACTGAACAGATTACCAGTTTTATAAAACGTATGCAGGCATATATTATCCCAGTTACATTTATGCTTTGGAATGTATGCAATCATGGCTCACAATTTAAAAATCTATCTAATGCTTTAATAGTTTTATAAATGGTGAAAATTATCTTTGTACCAATAGCAAAGACCAAGATTAGAAATGCTGACATAACTTGTTTTATTTTTTTATTGGTCTGCATTTATATTTACATGTATGTATGTATGTATATATATATATATATATATATATATATATATATATATATATATATATATATATATAGGATCTCTTCAGAATCCTAGCCCGAGACCAGAAAGGTGAAAGTGCAGAATACTGAAACCCCAGAAACGTGAAATTCAAAATCCCGAAGTTCGGAGATTTTGAATTAGATTGTGAGTGGATGGTTGGAGATGTGGGTAAGTGTTTGTGTTTTACAGGTTTTGGGTAGAGGCTTTAGTTTGTATCCATGTGTTTTGCTAGTGTGATGTGTGTATGTGTGCAGGAAGGTAATGTCGCTTGTGTATTGGTGTTTTTGTGTGTTTGCCTGTGTAGTGCGACCTCGGAATTAGTATATTTAAGTAGGGTGGTGTGGGGGGGTGCAACCCCCTGGTTGTATGTCGGGTAGGTGTTTGTGTTTTTGTATGTATAGGGAGGTGTATGTCTGTGTCTGTGTGCGGTATGTTTAGTACAGAAGTAGCGATTTTAAATTTTGCACTTCTGAGGTTTCGGCTTTATGGATTTTCGGCTCTATGGTCTCGAGATACTGAAATTCGAGATTGCAGTATTTCGAGATTATGAAGTGAATCCATATATATATATATATATATATATATATATATATATATATATATATATATATAGTTCCCCTTCAAAACATCTAATTATCATAACATCGAAACTCAAAACACTAAGATCATAACACTGAAAACCCAAAACACTGAAAACTCATAACATCAAATTTCATAACACTGAAAATGTATAACATCAAGTAGTGTATCATCAAACATGTAAATGTTATAGTTTAATCTATTAATCTTGTGGTATCACTATAAGATGTACTTTTTATTTATATGGTTATTTATATAATGTAGAAATTTATATAATTTATATAGTGTTTATTTTGCCAATCTGTACATGTTTTTAGGCCATACAGGTAAGTGATTTAGACACTGTGTGTGCATTCTGTACGGTGATTGTGATACAGTGGGATTAGAAAATTAACTTGTTTCCACTGTAGTGGGATCTCGGAGTTGGTATATTTAATTTACGGTGGTGTGTGTGGGGTGCAGGGGGGCTTACCCCCCCTCCAGAAACGTATTAAAAAGTGTGTTTGTTAGTTGGTGTTGTTATAGGTGGAGGGGATGTTATTTACATGTGCTTTGTAGTTTTTAATGTTATGATGCAAAGTTTCGGTGTTCTGAGTTTTCATTGTTATGAGTTTTCAGTGTTTTGGGTCTTTGATGTTATGGTCTCAGTGTTTTGAGTTTCGATGTTATGAGAATTAGATGTTTTGAAGGGGAACCAGATATATATATATATATATATATATATATATATATATATATATATATATATATATATATACACACACATATATACAAACATATGTACATATATCATTTTTGTTTTAGGACTTTTAAAAAAAATCTTTAAAAAAAGTCAACAGACTGTCCTAACCTGCAGGGATGGTAATGTAATTAATTTGATTAGGGGATTAAGTCTTTAAGAAGGATGAATTAAAATCAAAAAACAGAAATGAAATTGCTTTTTTCCAGGGGCAGTCTCACATCTCCTGCGTCATGTATGAAAGGATCCTGTTTATTCATTTTGCAACCTATTGCTATGTCAGGGGAGCACTGTTACCACCTTTTTTGTGAAACTGATTTCGCTACTTAACCAGTGATGTACAGCCATTTGACCAGACACATCAGTGAAAGCAGACACTTTGGCCCAGATTCAGAAAACTTTTCTGTATCTTGTTAAGCAAATTTGCATGACAAGCAGACAGAAAAAACAGCTTCATGACATGGGCTCCCCAAGAAGACAGTGTAAGCTAATGACTGTACATTGAGCTGTTGCATATGATAATGAAGTAAAACAAACTGGTAGAGCAATGCAGAAATTTGTAAATGCTGTGTAAATGAGCTGTTCCCACTGTATATTTGAATTTAACTAAATGCTTGTGTTCAGACTTAATAAATGACAATATAATTTTAGGGATTGTCATAGCTTTAATATATATATATATATATATATATATATATATATATATATATATATATGTGTGTGTGTGTGTGTGTCTTTATGTGTATATATATATATATATATATATATATATATATATATATATACACACACATACATTCACGCACCTATCTCTCTCTCTCTCTCTGTATATATATATATATATATATATATATATAGATAGATAGATAGATAGATATGTGTGTGTGTATTTGTGTGTATACATATATAAACTAGAGGAATGTTTCAGCAACCTACTGGGGCATAGTGGGGGCATCTCAGGCATCTGCATTGAAAATATTCCATCAGTCTCTTGATGCCATTTTTCAGCATGTGGGGGAGCAAATGTGGTTCCTTCATACCTGAGAAGATGCAGCCAACTCCATGCAGGATTTCTCCAACATTTCCAATTTCTCTGATATATTGGTGGCCATCGATGTATCCACATTAAAATAAAGGTGCAACTTGGGGAAGTAGAAAAGAACTATGTGAACCACAAAGGGTATCAATCCATCACCTGCTAAGTGGTCTGCAATGTACAGGGTATCATCTACAATATCTGTGCATTCTAGCCAGGCAATTACATATGACATACCTCTGACTTGTCCCAATAGTTTGTAAGTAGTGATCTCCCACAGGGTCATCTTGTTGGTGATGCTAGATATGCCATTGAACCTTGGCTCATGCTACCCATAAGACATTCACAAAATCAAAGAGGTCATGGGTGCAACCAGGGCACAATCACAGACAAAAAGTATTATTCAGCATGTGCTTGAGCTGCTGGAGGCACACTTTTGCTGTCTGAATTCATTCAGTGATGCCTTGCAGTATGATCCTGCCATATATGGGTGTGCAGTGTTACACAATATTATAGTTAGGAAGCTGTTACAATTGAATGGGCACTGGCAGGTACTGCAATTCTCAGCGTGACAGGCAGTAGAGCCTGAGTTAACCAAGTAATCAGAGAAGGGACCACCAATAGGGGGTGATCTTCCAAAACAGAGTTAGGAATAACTTATTGTGACACTAGCAAAAAGGCAGGGATTGCACATATACAACATAGTATAAAAGGGGTAAGAAGGTAAACTACAGTAAAAGCAATCATATACAACCAACACCAGGCTGTGCTCACCCATGCATAGGCTGGCCATGCTGTGTATCAGACATAGGTAACCTAAGTCACGATGAACAAATGGTGGGGCACAGACTTCATTATTTGCACAAGTGGAGAAGGGAGCACAGAACTGCATACTTTCACTGGGAGGATGTGAGTCCAAGTGCTGAGAGTATAAAAATAAAAAAGTGCCGTTATGTGAAATGCCACTACTGTTGTGCAGAGGCTTTAATGTTGAGAAAGGCAAGGGTCAGCGAAGGTGTGTAATGTGATGGGGTTGTGATGGAGAGGCAAGAATGTGGATCTGCAGTGATACAGCCTCAGCTGTAGTTGCAACACTGCGGCCTGGTCTACTTGACAGGTCTAGGACATGTCTGGTAGATGGATCAGAATCCCATGCACACCTCACCCACGAGAGCCAGCTATAACAGGAGTTGCATTGAATGTACCATGATGCCAGCTAGATGCTGGCATGCTGTGTGACACTGAGAGATGTCTGCTAGTAGATGTGCCAATATGATGACATTCACAGTCATGGTGATGGCCTCCATACCTCTCGAATGTTTGGATTTTCACATTATGTCCAGATTTTTGCCTTTTATTTTTGGTCTGTTCATTATAAAATTTCTGGTGTTGTGCCAAATCACTGAGGACTGAAGGCATTAAATAATGACATACATTTGAGTTTCAGACTTCATATCCTTTATAAAATTAATGCTAACACAAGTTCTGTTATTCTAGCAACTTTTAAAGTTTATAAGAGCAATATTCATAATCTGTCCCTATTTTCGGGCCTTTGTCCCCTATTAGTTAAGGCTTTGTCCAGATTTGAGCTAAGAGGTTGAGAGGTAAGATGGCCTTTCATGGGAGTGGACACTTCCACAACAAGTATTACTATGGAAGTGAGATCTTTGTCACACGTGGCAACACTGGCCGACATCTGTGGGTGCAGCAGATGACTGTGCCTATGGATGGTCTCCTCACCCCTGGCAGGTGAGTCAGAAAAGGTATTGTATGTACCTACTGTAATACAGTACTTCTATTTTCTGATTTTGCTATGTATTGCACCAAGAAGTTGCATGTTGCTGATCATCTGTGTGAGGCTGATAGGACATGTAAGGCCTCATTTGGGTGTCAGTATTCTGCCATTTTTCTTTTAGATTCCTCAAGGTAAGATATTATAGCTAGAGAATGAGTGGATAGTGCTCCATTCAGAGCACAGAGGTGGTGTGAGGAGTAGTCAAGGATATTTTTTTACCTCCTTTGTAAGGATTGCATTTGGAGGCTTATGAAGGAGAGATATAAAAGGCCTCAGTATAAAGCTGAAGCCTGGAATAGTTTAATCTAAGCTGTCACGCATGCTACTGGTACTACATGCACTGGGAGCATTGTCATGAGCATTGCAGTGACATGAGGTGCCAAATCCTGTTCTCCATGTCAATGGGTGGATGAAATACCACCTATATACTGTAAATAGACCTCTTATGATAGCTACACTTTTAAACTGACACTGCATGCTATGCAGATAAACTACACACTGCTCTTTTATGTGTAAAGCCCTTGAAAATATTTAAAATAATAAGCAGCTGCACATGAGAAGATTGCAGCACATAAATGAGTGCCCTGGTGAATATGGCTGCTTCATGATAACCTAATGTTAGTAACAACATAGTAAGGATTAATTCCAAAAATGTACACATTTCATATATCAGTGTCATGTCTGTCAGTACTGCCATAATTCAAAATTAACAGTATGACTATTAAATGCTATTGGCGTGTTTGTGCATTCATCTTATTGTATCTGTGGACAAGTGGGTCAAGAAATCAAGGCCCTCGTCCTACAATTGTGAGGATGCTTGTAGGCTCAATCCCTCCACCATAGTTGAATTATCTTGATGAATTGTTAAGGTTTGTTTTTTATGAACCATTATTAATATTATTATTATTATTATTATTATTACAGCATTATACAGACCAAACATGTAAGATCATCATTACTACTTGAGTGGGGATGTTTCAATAAAGAAAGAGAAGGTCATTTCCTTTTTCATGCCACCTGTGAGGACATTTAAGTCTGGACACATTTTTTCTTTGAATAATTATATTTGCCTCAGACATCATTTGTACATACACCTGTAGGTCTGTCTAAACAGCTCATAACATTGATGTTGTATCTATCAGACTTCATGTCACATAGTGAGAACTTCAGTTTTCCATTATATTTATAGTACCCCTGTCACTGTCCTCTCTGTTACATCCATTTATTTTGTTTACTGCTTTGTTTCCCTCCTTTTCTTTTTTTATTATATGCATCAGCATCATGACCTGCACCAATCCCACCAGCAAGGCATGTTGGTCCCTCACAGGTGGCCACAGCAGTGTCACCACCATCACCACAATCACTGCCAGAAGCATACAGCACATCTGGGTCCCAGCCTACCTCAGATGTCTCTGCACCTCTTGCCCTACCTGCACAATCCACTTCAGCTGGCCTTGAGCCAGATGCTATAAGAGTTGTATTTACCAGTAGCAGACCAAGGGGAGGTGATGCCTCTGTCCATTGACTGGCAGAAATTGTGGTAAATATCATATAGAGGAGCTTGGTTCCCCAACTCAGCCAAATAAAAAATCTTCTTCAGTGACTTTTTGAGTGGCATTCCTGTCCAGCACTGGCTTAGTCATTTGTGGCAAGGTCTCCATCTTCATCCTCCCTTATTGTGTTACCACACACCCTGTTAATCATGTCTGTCTATCTTCCCTGATATTTAGTCTAACTTTTTTACCTTCCTCTTGTGTTCTCCTTCCCCAACTTATCCTTCTTTTCATAAATATAAAATGGGCACCAGTCCCACAAAAAAGTATTGTCCTCCTTCCCCACCTCCATGCTGCTCATTCCTTATTTACTCTCCTTCTGTTCTATTCTCTGCTTGTTCCACATTTCATCTCTTTCTTATACCCCCATTTCCAACCTTTAATGGGGTTTAAAATAGATAACCAGACTATACATATTCCTGTATAGGGCTTCTAAATAAGTTGTCTTTTTTGATCATATTGTTTGTAATGGGTTGTGCATAGTATCATTGATGCCCATGTAAAATCAAAGAGGAATCTTACTGCTCATTGTATAGCAGCAATCAAGTCCAATCACTGTCATCTACTATACAAATTTGCTTCGGGTGCCATTGATCACATAAATGAGGTGACTGTCATGGTGTAGCAGTGCAAAAATGCAAAATAGAGTAAAGCTCACTATTTGCTGTGATTTCTTGCATTGCTTGTTGTGTAAATGAAGTGACATTTAAAATGCTAACAAAGATGGGAGAGGGCTCAATACCACTCAGAGTTTTATGCTTTTTGTGACTTTTATGCTTCTGTTCTGTAAATGTGATGCAATCATCTACTATGTGGTTTACTAACACCTTCAGTGTCACTGTTTACATTCCTCAGCTTGCAAACTAAATGCTTAGTAGAATGTCAGTGGAGAAGGTTTTGAGTTCAAATCCTCTCAGGATTTTGTGCTTCTAGTCTACAGATGAGTAAAGATCACCTTGTATATGTTGGTTTAGAGTATACAGTATACACTCACTCAGTCTTTTGGGTCTGAAAGTCATGCTTCCCAATATGTGAGATGTTAATACAGAAACAAAATTAGAAAGCATTTCTGGACATGGCACTCAGAAATTCAGCAAGCAGCTGCTTGATTTCCTCTAATACCTAAAAGTACAAGCCAACTACATTTTAAACTGAATATAGAGATGTGTTGTCATAAATGTACTAGAAAATGTCAATCTGCTACATAAGAGATATAACTCCCTCTATTCATAGGACCGTCCATAATCCAACATTGCCATTAGAAAGTGGCAGACTAGCAAATTGCATTATATATGCCAACTGTGACTGTTGTTTGAACTGGAGGACAATAGCCTGTATTTAGAATGTATCACTAAATCTGAAGTAAAAGCATGTCTGTTTCATAAGGCAGATAACATTTTGTGTGACTGCAGAATTAGCATGACCAAAGCTCCATCTGTTGAGTGGGACTGTACACCTCAGTTATATTCATCTCAGAGCTATGCTGAAATTGTTTAAGGAAACAGCAATCATAAGTGCATTTTTGTACCTGTCCTGTTTCAGTTTTTTCAAGCATTTTTATTCATAAGCAAATAAATAAATAAGCAAATAAATAAATAAATAAATAAATGGATTCACACATATCTGGAATCATGCAGCTACTAGGAGTGGGTATATGGATCATTCCAAAAGTATGCTTTCAAAAGATGTCCACAATATATCTGCATAAAGCTGTCATTATAACAGAAGTAAAAAGCAAATATATTTCACCAAAAGAAGGGAACACTTCTGAAGGTTTGTCATGGTCTAATTTGATGTGCTGAAAATAGCACTGTGCTGTACCCAACATCAGAATTCAGATTTACTGACACCCTTGCTGGCAGAAAGGTGTATTATACACATGAATTTTAAAGGTAAATTCCATGAAAATTTAATAAGAACTGACACACCTGGCTAAAATATTGTTTCTTGGACATAGTCATGCACAGTTATTCCAGTATCACAGTATATATAGGTACATTATGCTCAGTTTCTACTTCAGGTTAGGAAATGACTTCTCATGACACAAGTACTTGCACTAAATCATTACAGCATTGAAACTAGCATCTTGTATTTAATAAGGTACATTCCTTTTGCTGCAAACATATAGCGTAAATTCAATGTGTTGAGAAGGGCAATATGTTACAGTCAAAATGAAGATTAAGATATAGTGGCAGCTCTAAGTCTAGAACTGAAGCTCTATGGTGTTTTGAGTAGCTCAGTTTCCAAATATTCTGTTCTGATTTTTTTCTTTGTCTTTTTTCTACCTAGTTTATTATAGTATTTATTTACCAATGTCTGTTTGATCACTGGGTTTGTGTCATTTTACTCTTTTCAGCCACAATCTGGGCTCCAAGGAGCATGATAAATAAGATATGTACTTAAATAAATGTATTTTTATTTATTTATTTAACATTTGTTTGCCAGGATAGTCCAACTGGACAGCAGGTGTCCGTTTTCAGTAAAGTCCTGGGGAGAAAACTCCATAAGTTTACAGAAAGAAAATTTTACAAAAGAGATATTATAGAGTAGTAGCATACAGACTGTAGACTTCACAGCAGTTAGTATACAATAAGAGGATATTGTCCCTTTTGGTTGTAAATGCAAGTGTATAAAATATACAATGGGAGTAGATAAGAACCTGGTAGAGCATTGCAAGATATTTCACAACTGAATAACCAAATATAAATGTTTAAGTTTCCATTTATACATTCAAGCAAATATACATGTAAGAGCATTACATACTCATGTACATACACTCATATATAGGTTATTGCTCACACATGGCTAGGTATAGTTAGAATGTGTTGTTTGTGTTGTCCAGGACAGATGGGTGTAGAAATAATGAGTGGATGAGGCTTCAGGAGGTCAATTACAGTTGCTTAGATGGTTGGTGAAGACGTATGTTTTAAGTAGGCTTTTGAAGGAGGGTGTGGAGTTTTGTAGTCTGAGGTCAGGTTCCATATTTTTGCTATTTCATGGGCAAATAGTGATTCCCCAGAGATTCCAAGATGGCCAACAGCTAAGAAGCACACTTCTCAGTCAGCTCCTAACAAAAATCTACAATCTAACCCAATCAGGGCTCCAGCATTTCTGCTAAATCATCAAAAACAAAGAATACTGAAATATACTAGATACTAAAGCATCCTTTCAGCAGATTTGTAAAAATATACAGAATTTATATACTTATCTGCAAGATCAACATGTGCTGAGTGGGGAATATCTGCAAGCATTTCAGGCCTCAATGATAAACTACAGGAAGCTACATAAAGAAATAAAAACTTTCAATAAATATTGAGCCATGGACTCAGTTGAAGCTCACTCATCAAAAACAAGACTTTCACAAATAATCTCACTGGAGAAAGAAGTTTGTACAGAGAAAAAAAACTGTAAAACAGCAAACAGACTTACAAAAACAGGCTGCCAAAACAAAGACAGAGCAACCTCTCTTTATGGAAGAACACAAGGCAACGTTAACTCCCTTACAAGAAGAAATGCACTCCTTTTCTACAAAACTAAATGCTTTTGGAAAAAATATAGATCAAATACTAACTAGACTGGAGACAAATGAGGAAAAAAGTTGTAGAGAATAAAAATAAAATAGAAGAGACCCAGAGAAGAACTAACTTACCAGAAATAACAGTCTGAAATCCAACAAAAAATAATAGACTTAGAGGCCAGATCAAGAAGAAATAATGTGCTCAGTAGAGGTATCCCTGAAACCTATGAACAAACTTTTTTACATACAGCCATTAAAGAAGTCATTGAGCTACTCTTAGATAACAATGCTGCAGTGCAAAATATTACAATAGAGAGATTCCACAGAGCCTTAAGAAAATCACAAACTCTTGATGCCCCAAGGCAAGTCTGTGTGAGAATACTAAATGCTACTCATGCTAATATGATTATACAAGTTGGTAAAACTAAAAAACAAATTATTTGGAAGGGAAATAAAATAACAATTGCACAGGACTTACCCTAACACCTTTTTGTGCATACTTAATAAAAAACAAAACAAAATTTCAAATGAAGTATCCTGCTTCCTTACAATTCCAATACAAGGGATCTAAATAGCAAGCAAAATGTAAAGATGAAGCAAATTCAGCTTTCCTTAAAGCATTCAATGAGATCCCGCCAAAATAAACAGCAAAATGTAAATAATAATTTTACTCTCTCTATCAGCATTTAAAATGCAGCTAAATGGTAAAATGACCTAAATCCGACTTAATACAGATGTCGCTAGTATTTTTATGCATTATTTTGAGGTTTCTGAGTTTTCTTACCTTTATGTTATAAGAAAAATCCCCAGAAGCTTTCCTTTCCATTGCAACATTCTAAAGCTGTTTTTTCAGGAAGCCGAGTCACATCAGAAGTCCAGTGACCTTTGACCCCATGTCACAAATGTGAAATAATTCATGCAGTGATGTCAGAGCCAAATCAAGTCTACGGCAGCAAAGAAGTCCCAAAAAGATTCAAAAAACTTTGTGAATACACTAAGAGAACAAATAGTTCCAGCAGAATGATATCCAGGAAGTAAGCTGCTGTATTACAAAGCTGAAAAACGAGAGACAACTACATCTAATGAACTGGAATAATTTTCTAGCCCCAAAATCTCACAGGTACTGCAAACTTTTACATGAACAACTAACAGTAGGTTTTTAAAGACTGATATAGAAGAAGAATATATACTTAATAAGTAACAGCCTAGATGATGGGAAGAAAGAAAGCAAGATTTAAACAAGAATAGTAAGAAAAAAACTAAAGTTAAAGTGGTCTCTGCAGAATGAGAATGCTCATGAAAAGAAGAAGAATTACAACATTGGAACTCTGTCACCATACTCTTACAAATAAACCTGACTTTATATCCATTCAACAGATTTTTTTTTCTCTCATACTGGCTTATTAGCAGTTGGAGTTTTATAGATGGCCACAAAATAATATGATATATTAGTTGCATTTTAATATGAAGCACATAGTGGTCTTATATTTTATCTGCTTATACAGGCTAATTATAAGAATGGTAGTATAGAACATATGTTCATACCATATTGTCTATTACTTTCTATAGTAAATGAGTTCAGTGTTATACTAAGATTTCCTCTAATTCCTGTAATTTCTAGCTACTCAAAAGAAGATTTAAGATAAAAGAACACAACTATTCATTTAGAACTTAATACAAGGTTTTATATTATATTGAAATAGGATCATTGCAAGCTACAAGGTACCCCAATGCCTAATTGGGTTAGCAACACCTATGTTACTCACAACTTAAGTTGCTGGCTGGGTGCTGGTTACCCTAGCAATGAGGTGATGCTCTTTGGAGTGCGTAATAATTATTGTAAGATAGTCAAAATTGTATATATTTTTAGTTGTTTCAGTGTTAGGAAGATGTATATATTACTTGCCTACTGGTTTAATCCTTCTCTTTCAGAGGGTAGTGAGAAGTGATTAGGCACTACAGAATTTCTGAAAGAGTGTTATTTCACCAACTCTTCTCATGTTATGATTTCTCAACACACACCAATCACTATTTGCAATGCTTTGCCAATGACTCCCCTTATAGCACTCACAGATAACTCAGTTACAGGGCTTTCAGATTAATTATAAACTAAGATGATTAACATAGCCTCATGGAATATAAATGGCTTACAAGACAATAAAAAGAAAAGGCTAATTATGCACCTCATACACAAATCGAAGTCAGACATAATCTTCTTGCAGGAAACTCATATGACTATGGAACAATGGGACAAGGACACAGAAAAAACACTAAATGGATTCAACAAATAATAGCAGCAGAGGACAGTACCTCATCAAGAGGGACAGCTACAATAGTTAAAAAATCTTTTAAAGGATACTTCAATAAACATCTTTATACCCCAGTCTATCCCTTGGCTGCTGTGCGTCCTCAGCTCCAGTGCACACATTTTGTTTGCCCTACCTGCTCGTAAGGCACTATAACTGTAGAACTGCCCTGTCCTGTTGGCCAGCAACATTTTACCAATAACTGCCATCTTCACCCCAAACTAAGGATTTGCCTCTTCTCTCGCCCTGAGAAACAGCCTCTCAAGGACAATACAATTGGAGAAATTGCTCTACCTGCTCATAAGGCACTATAACTGTGGAACTGCCCTGTCCTTTTGGCCAGCAACCTTTTACCAATAACTGCTGTCTTCACCCCAAACTAAGGATTTGCCTCTTCTCCCCCCCCCCGAGAAACAGCCACTCATGGACAATACAAATAAAGAAAGTATGTGTTATACAACTTCTGACAATAGAAGTAACATTGTATAATTTATTGTAGCTCTTAAAGTATACGCCCCTGCTAGGGAGTCCAGCAGCCACTACCATCCTTTTCTTCCGTCCTAGCCCACTCTCTCTCCTATACCCTTGTAAATACATAATATTATTCCCATCTCCTCAAATTCCATTACCTGCTACCTCCTAAAGGGATCTATTGTAGCTAAATCGACATTGGCCCTAGGTGGCGCCTTTGTCCTAAAACTATCATTCTGTCTTGAAACTCTTCTCTCAGGAACATAGTATCTCTAGCTCGTAGAGTTATAGTTCTACTCTAGCCCTCTATCTTCTTACTCTGTATCATTTAGCTATACTCCCTCTATCCCTACTATCAAGGCTAACATCTCCCACCTTTGTCCACCTTCACTTACCTTAATAAACAGCTCTCCACTGAATGTTCTCCTAGGGCTCACTCCTTCTGTGGCTCTTGGTTTGCTTTCTAACCCTGGTTAATATCCTTCCCCCATATTTGATTAACAATACTCTACTTCTAACCCTATCCACTCCCCCCCCCCTTTGTCCCTTCTTTTACTTACTCATCACTCCCTTCTTCCTTAGGCTTGGCAGTATAACATTACTGATATTGATTTAGTACTAACCACCCTGTGCTCTCCTTGCTTACTGTGTTACACTCATCACTTCTGGTCACTACTTGACCCCACCTATCCCTACCTTCCCCTTCGTTTCATAGAACAACACCTACCTTATAAATATACCTCTCCTCATGAGCTGCCATCTTTATACCCCAGTCTACCCCTTGGCTGCTGTGAGTCCCCAGCACCGGTGTACAAATTTTGCGTAAGTAGCGCCTATTGATTTTTTACTCTGTTTGCTAAATAATCTGGCTGCCTAATCAGTTATAGGAAAAGGCATGCTCACAGTTAAAGGTGATACTGTAATAATTTCAACATATGCTGCTGATACTTATCACTGTTACCAGCTAACTGTGTTAGCGTTTGCAGCACGTGCTTGTATTTTGCTCTACCAAACACACCTTAGGCTCTATATAGTGTCGGTAATTTTTTGTATGTTGTACTACCAAACAAGCCTTACGCTTGTGTTGGTAATGTTTAATATGCAGTTATATGTATAGTTAGCAACTAATGACTGTGTTTTATGACCATCTGCTGCTTGTAATGTGACTGAGGAATGTATTTTATGTATTTCCGCTGCTAGATATGTTACTCACTAGCAAGAGTATCTGAAGGTGTATCTTTCCAGTTAGATATAACAAATATGGCTCCTGAAAGTGTATCGGCATTATCATCCGCCAGTACCAGCTAACTATATAAGAGACTTCTATCGATCTTAGCGATTTGAATGCCAGTTACCCCTGGAATATTTTGTTGGTTGAAAGGCATGCTTGTAGGACATGTAACAACTTCTTTACTGTTAAATCATTTAACAAGGGATACTATTAGTGACAAGCATCACCTACAGTGTTCCAGTGACATTTTTTGTTGTTTGAAAGGCATACTTATAGGACTTGCAACAACATTTTTACTGTCGCATTGCCTGATAACATATACATTTAATGGCAAGCATCTCCTTATGGATCCAAGAGTGTTCCGGTGATATTACCACTGGTACTGGCTGACTGTGGCTGCATGCAGCACATGGTACAGATTTCAAATCTGTAGCTACCTATTAAATGCTCAAGTGATTACTTTATTGGGTCGGATATCAGAGTTGCATGTAGTAAATGCCACGATTCAGTAGTGTGTGTACTGTTTAGCCTTAGACTCACATTAGAGTGCATTTTGGACTTTATTTTGTATAATACAGAGTTTCATGTAGTAAACGCCATGATTCAGTAACGCGTGTACTGTTTAGCCTTAGACTCACATTAGGGTGCGTTTTGGACTTTATTGTATATGATAAAACTGGTGAAAGCTGAATAGTTCCCTCTTTACATCAGGAATGCAGTATTAACATAGCGCTCTAACTATTCTCACCCTACATATGAGGCATTCTGAATTTAAAAGACTGTAAATGGTAATGTCATCAGCTGTGTTGGCTTACTCACATTGGCACTACAAATGTTACAAATGTTATCTTAGATAAGAATGTCCCATGTTTGAGTTGAGCCTCCCTTTGCCCACACACATGCTGTACACCTTGTTCCTGACCTTATAACTGATGTATACTACCTGTGTGCCCAGCTTTTTAGAATCCTATGGTGTTGGCTTCATGACAATGCTAATTGCAACTGGAATGTGTTTGCTATGTAAATTTATGTACCCGACCTAGTATTTTTACTTGAACCTCAATATATTGAAGAATAGCTACCAATAATACCTTTTGTTTGTACTAATATGTGCATTACCTTAAATGTTTTGTTACCTAATATCTGTGTTTAACATCCTACTTATCTAACCTCTTTGTTTCTCTCTCCCTTCATGCAATCAGTTGCCCTACCTGTTCGTAAGGCACTATAACTGTGGAACTGCCCTGTCCTGTTGGCCAGCAACGTTTTACCAATAACTGCCGTCTTCACCCCAAACTAAGGATTTGCCTCTTCTCTCGCCCTGCGAAACAGCCTGTCAAGGACAATACAATTGAAGAAAGTATGTGTTATACAACTTCTGACAATAGAAGTAACATTGTATAATTTATTGTAGCTCTTGACGTATACTCCCCTGCTAGGGCATCCAGCAGTCACTACCATCCCTTTCCTCCTTCCTAGCCCACTTTCTCTCCTATATCCTTGTAAATATATAATATTCTTCCCTCCTGCTCAAATTCCAGTATCTGCTACCTCCTAATGGGAACTATTGTAGCTAAATCGACATTGGCCGCTACTAGGTGGCGCATTTGTTCTAAAACTATAATTCTGTCTTGAAACTCTTCTCTCAGGAACATAGTATCTCTAGCTCATAGAGTTATAGTCCTACTCTATCTCTCTATCTTTTTACTCTGTATCATTTAGCTATACTCCCTCTATCCCTACTGTCAAGGCTAACATCTCCCACCTTTCCTCCACCTTCACTTACCTTAACAGACAGCTCTCCACTGATTGTTCTCCTAGGGCTCACTCCTTCTGTGGATCTACCCGTTCCATTCACCCTGCAGGCTTACTCTGCTCCCCTACCCTGCCCCCAAATTCCACCCACCACCCAGTGCTTCTAGATTTACACACTAACCACATCCCCTATCAATACAAGCAATCACATAGACCAACCTCTTAAAGTGCTACAACCTACCTTACACGATTCATTATCTATCAGCACCCATTCCTGTATACTAACCTACACACAATACTTCTACAATGTCACCTAACACTACCTATATACACTTTAAACCCTTACTCCTACTATCACTCCTACCTGTTTTAGCTATACCCTATCTACTTACTTTCTATGAACACCTCAACTACCTACACTTTCATAACCCCATGGAACAAACCTCCACACAAATAGTCATCATCCCTCATAGCCACAATTACACATCCTATCCACCAAAGTATTTATCAGCCAAATTTCATAGGCTCACTCACATCACATACTACAGCCCTAGAGCTAGAAAACCCCAGAACCTAATATGTAAAGATTTAATACTCACTCTGGCAAAACAAGTCCACTCCCTAATTGATGGTGACATACACCCAAACTCTGGCCCAAATTCTACCACTACCATAAAGCCTAGCACCCCAAATTCTACTAATGCACATCTGGTCAAAGACCCTCCAACTCTCTCCTGATAGCCCATCTCAATATTCGAAGCATAAACAATAAAGTTGCCCACCTGCACACCCTCATGGATGTACATTCATTTGACATCCTCTGCCTCCCTGAAACATGGCTCAAGCCAACAATACAAGATACTACAGTTATTCCCCCAGGTTACAGTATCCTGAGACTTGATCATAACTCTAAGAAAGGTGGAGGAGTAGCAATCTTATACAAATCTGAATTACAAGTCACCTCCGTTGTCTCTAAACCTCCCCTAACTAGCAATGCAGAAATTCTTATCTCCAAAGTTCAACTTAACAAATGTAAATCCATTTATATAAACTGTATTTACCTTCCCCCAGGCAACAATATCAACACCTTAGAGGCTATCCTAAGTTGGCTGTCCACCACCTACCCACAAGAAACCATAATTCTTGGTGACTTTAATATAAACTGGATGTCTTGCACATCAGAACAGCCTTCTACCCACATCAACCTACATGGTTTTACACAAACCATTATAGCCCCCACTAGCACCAATACACATAATAATAATGACGGCACCCTAGATTGGATTCTCACAAACAGTCAAAACCATTCTTACAAAGTAGGGACCCTCCCAGAAGATATAAGTGATCACTCACTCACCTTCTTAATCAGGTATAAGACTGACACCCCAAACCCAACCATATATAAGAAAATAAGGTCTAATAAAAATTTTAACCCTGACAGCTTTCAAAAAGAACTCGTAGCTTGCGACTGGTCACCCCTGAAACACCTACCATTAGAATAAGACGTTAAATACTTTAACTCTAAATTTTTAACCATTCCAGACTACCATGCCTCAACTTGTATAGTAAGAAGTAGGTCTAAACCAGCCCCCTGGCTCTCCAAAACGACCAAACAAAAAACCATTCATAGAAACAAACTCTGGGCTAGCTGGCATGCAACCAAAAACCTGATGGATCAACTAAAATTTAGACAATTAAGCAACAAAATGAAAAAAGCCATATTGTCAGATAAAAGAAACTTGTACTGTCACCTCCAACAAACCCACCAAAATAAACCTCAAAAATTCTGGTCAGGTATCAATAAACTTTTGCATCCAGGTTGCTCAATCACACCCACCTCCTCAGGCTCCAATCTCCACAGCCCTAACCAAATTGCCAATTCTTTTAACACTTTCTTCACAGACACCATTCAATCTTTGGCCAGCCAGCTATCCCCTGACACTGTATCTCCTTCCAATATTATCCCTAACAGCCCCCCAATATTTCATTTCCAACCCGTTCCTACATCCTTTGTCTGCACCCTTATTAAGAAACTTAAACTCACCACCCTCTCTGCAGATATACTACCTGCAGAAAACCTGCAAAAAGCAGCCAAAGCTATAGCCTACCCCATATCCATCCTCATTAACAGAACTATTTCTGAAGAAACTATTCCATCAATCTGGAAAATCTCACATATCATCCCCCTGCATAAAGGTGGTAATTCCAAAGATTTTTTTAACTATAGGCCTATAGCCATATTATCCCCACTGGCAAAATTATGGAGAAGTGCATTCATAAGCAACTATTAAACCACCTCCTAGAAACCAACCTACTAGCTACCTGCCAACATGGATTCAGACCATTTCATAGCACCACTTCTGCTCTTCTTTCCTTCTCCGACTGCATTAATAAAAATTGAAATAATGATACTCTATCCTCAGCCCTTTTCATTGATCTGTCAAAAGCCTTCGACATGGTCAATCACCAGTTACTCATAACCATACTTAGAAACTTCTCACTGGATCCACTTGCTATACAATGGTTCCAATCCTATCTAAATAACAGGCAACAGGCTGTACTATGGGAGAATAACTTGTCTTCCCACCTCCCAGTTGTCCTTGGTGTCCCTCAAGGCTCCATATTGGGTCCTCTCCTCTTTTCTATTTTTGCTAACAACCTACCCTCTGTATTACCTCAAGCTACATGTATCCAATACGTGGATGATTCCACACTAATATGCTCAGCCTCTTCACTATCACAACTTCAGTTCCTAACCCAAGACCCCCTTAGCACAGTAGAGAATTTGCTTCTTCACAGATGTCTCATCCTGAACCCAACCAAAACAAAAATGCTATTTACTCCCACCCGCAGAGCCCCCTCACTGAATTTCACAGTCACATCTAGCAATGGTACAACCATATCTCCCGACTCTACTACAAAACTACTTGGAGTACTAATCGATAACAACCTCACCTTCGAGCCCCATATTAACAGCACTATAAAAACAGTAAACAAGAAACTAGGTTCCCTCTATAGGATCAAACTCTTTCTTACCCCACTAGTCAGGACCAGCATTGCCCAGATGCACCTAATCTCAACCCTACTATATGCGTCCCCTATCTATACCAAACTATGCAAAAGCAATCTGAACAAGTTGGCTAGGTCCTAGAATAATATTGCCAGATTTGCAACTGGGTCTGCCTATAGAACCCATCATTGTAATAATCTTAATCAACTAGGATGGTTAGAACTGCCAAATCCTATTCTATCAAACCAGCTAACTGTTGCCCATAAGATACTGTTTCATCCTACATCTACTCCAATACTAACTAATCTAATCATCTCCTACAATAACCTGAAGACCCTGTGCTCATCTAATAAATTAATGGTAAAGATAAGTAAAACCAACAATCTGGCTGGAGACTCTCTATTCTCTAACACAGTGGGTAAAACCTGGAACTCCCTCCCTACGGATCTAACCTCCTTTCCTTCAATTACCCTATTTAAATCCAAACTCAAATCATACCTTAAATCACACTGACTATGCCCCTGTGCAAACCCAGACTAACTACCTCCACTGTCTCCAGACTCTAATCTTCTCACTCACACAAACTAGTTATTCTTTTTTACTAACATTAATGTGTGTATAACTTTTTTAAAGTTCAAATAGTGCTCAATTTCACTTACCTTATATTTTGTTGTATGTATATCCATACGTGTTATGTAGCTTGGAATGTTTTTTCCTTACTCATAACCTAAAATGTAATATACTATTATAATTTGCAAAATCTTAGTAATGTACCTATGTTGTTGTGATTCTATTCTGAAGTGTGGAGCTTTTCTTCCTGGGCCTCCACTGAAAATGGGCATATGTCCAGTTGGATTACCCCAGTCAACAAATGTAAAATAAAAATAAAATAAATAAAATAAACATAGTATTGGTACAAAAGGTAGATGGTGTTATTTCACTTGCTCGCACCCAACATACAAAAAACATTACTCTGTAATGTATATGGTCCTATCAGCTGGATTTTCTAACTGAAATCTATAATGTATTACTAAAGCACCCAGATCATTTGTTTATAATTGGTGGAGACTGGAACATAGGAATAAATCCATCCAAACATAGATCAAATAAAAATAAAACTCAATTGCCTCAAGCCACAACTTTTCTGTCAGAATTAATTGAAGACTTCAACCTTATAGATCCCTTAGAACTTAACAACACAAAAGTCTTAGTAACAGATACACATACTTCTCCCCATACCATAAGACCTGGTCAAGAACTGACATCTTTCTAATTTCTCAAAGCATTGCTATGTATGAAGTACAGTATAACTCAGAACCTAGATCATTGTCAGATCACTCAAAAATAAATATAAAAATAACACAAACTAAAACTGGAAATACCACCCTCGATAATTCAAACTGGACTTTAAACTCAAACCTGTTGAAAATTAAAGAAGTGGAGCAAGAAAGTATAAACTCTCTAATTCAATTAAATGAAAACCTTGCAAAAAGTATACTCCTCTGGATATTTAATGGGCAGCCTTTAAAGCCACGACTAGGGGTATCCTTATTCAAAAAACATCATTTTACAAAAAGCAAAAAAGAGAAAATATAAGTAACCTTGAAGATAAACCAAGACAGACTGAACTAGAATTACAAGGAAATCACACTGTTATTCTTGAGAAACAAATGGCAAGTATACAAAAACAATTAAATGATATCATAACGCAACAATATACATTTTCAGAACCAGGATTGCAACACACATATGTGGAATGGACTCAGACCCCTTCCAAAATGTTAGCAAGACTTATAAATGTCAGGAACCATACATGTAAAATACAAGAAATAAAATATAAAGACAAAACCTATAGCCCAGATAATGAAATAATAGGGGCTTTTGAAGAAATATACCAAACCATTTTCAGTCCACATGATCATATACATGACAACATGTTCCATACCTTTGCGGATAAATTAGAATTCCCTCAGATTAATGAATCACAACCTAAAAGTCTCAAAAGTCCATTAACAGAACAGGAAGTAGAAAAAGGCTATTGAGAGGCTAAAACCTAGGAAATCTCCTGGCCCTGATGGGTATGTGGCAGAATTCTATAAACATTTTAAACAACAACTAACACCAATACTTTTAAAACTATACAACTTTATAATAGAAGTTGGAATATCAGACCTTTATCTGAACAACTCTAAAACAATACTTTTCCCAAAACCAAATACAGACTCCACAAATCCTAACAACTATAGACCCATAGCTCTGATAAATATAGACTTAAATATATTTTCAACAATTTTAGCACACAGGATACAGAAAGTAGCTCCAGTAATAATTGCACCTGAACAGCTAGGCTTTATGAGTCAAAGACAAGTATGGGACAACACACTAACCATAGATGCCCTATCCCACCTATGTGCCAGGGACAAATTCCCAAAATACGCTTTATCAGTGGATGCAACAAAAGCATTTTTTAGAGTCAATCAAAAATTCCTCCTCTTTATACTTTTTCAATTTGGTTTCCCAAAAGAATACATAAAATGGTCAAAACGCTATACTGTAAAGCAACTACAACTCTTTATATAAACAAGAAAACATCTAACCCAATACAAATTATTAATGGCACCAGACAGGGATGCCCACTCTCACCAAATCTGTTCAATTTCTATATAGAAGCATTATTACTATTAATCACTCAGAGAACATATTGCCACCTTATTTCAGTATCTAAACCCCAAATATAATACGCAGATTTTGCAGGCGATCTGAATATTTACTTCCAGTATCCCAACACTGATTTAAATAAAATCTTATTGTCCATTGATAAGTTTTCCTTAGTATCAAATTATGCAATCAATCCCAATAAGCCAATTATATTTCCAATCAACCCCCTGGGACATAAGGAATTTTATTTTCCAGAGACTAATGATAAAATGCAATATACTCTGAAATATTTAGGTATAGTTTTCAGCCATACACAATCAGATATGTTCAATAATAACATAGCTAAAACTTGGACAAATATAGTAGGTAACATTAACAAATGGGGAAAGCTTAAACTCTCTACCTTATAAAAAGCCTCAATTGTCAAAATGAACATACTGCCTAAGCTTCTATACCATTTGAATGCCACTTTCATGAAAGTTCTAGTGACCTTCTTCAACAAGATAAAAGTTCGACTAGCAACATTTATATGGTACCCAAAAAGTACAAGAAATAGCTACAATAAATTAATACCCCCAAAAGAAAAAGGAGGTCTAAGCCTTCCTGATTTTCAACTGTACTACGAAATTATTAATGCTAGTCACATCATGCAAATAACTAACTATGACCCAATAGGTAATGAATAGTGCTCAATATGGATTAAATTATTCCACCAAAACATCATGACATCTAAAATTAACCAAAAAAACGATTCCCTTCATTAATCATGAAAGTCTTAAGACTACAGTTTTAATTAATAATTCTGGAATATTCAAGAAATTACTGATATCAATAAATCTAAAAGACATGATTATTGTTCTACAACCAATTCATAACCACCCTGATATAAAACTAGCAAACTCTATGATAAACCTGAATAAATACACAATTAAAAACTATACAGTATGGGACTTCTACCAACTACAAAACTTTTCATTGGAAAACATCAAGAACCTAATTAGAGCAAGCAATAATTATAAGGTGATAAACAAATCTTATACTTAGTACTATAACCAAAGATATCATTGTAAATGAGCAAGATATTAAACTAGTGCAACAAATCCAAAAATTGCTTTTATACAAAAAGAAAATTATCTGAAATACATATAAATTAATAGTAAAAATTAAATATCAAAATACAATACTGTTTTCAAAGTTCTGGGAAGGAAAACATAGCATCATATCAGACAATCAGAAGGAATTAGCTATTAGAAATACTATGAAACTGATGTCATATAAAAATTAATTTACACCCAGATCATGATCTTCAATAATGCATATCATACACCTGTACACCGTAAAAAAATCAATCCATCTAAGTCACCCTATTGTCCTTTTTGCCCTAATAAACAGGCTGACATCCTCCACATATTCCAGCACTGCAAAACAGTTTGCAAACTATGGTGCTCACTACTGCATATATTCAAAAGTAAGAATAATAGTTTCTCCAAACATATAACAATAACACTATGCAACTTATTAAAATTTTATATAGCAAAAATACTGGTTGAACAGATCCAAACTATCCTGGTCAGAATACAAGAACGTGGCCAAAAACATATTTTGGCTAAGAAGCTTTATACATAAAGCCAAAAGAACCAAACATATTATCAAAACTACTGCATAGCATTAATTGATATTTTATCATAAATGGCAAACAATGTTAATTACACATAGATAGTAAACACAACTCTGAGTTGAGAGTACTAACACCACTGACTAAAGTAACATTCTTGTACATATGTATATAGAGTATAGTAGAGTAGACTGTTAACGTTAGGTAGGAGTGAACTGTTATAATATAACAATGTTCTGATGATGACATAACATAGCATAGCTTCATTGTAATCCAAAGTGTAATCTTAGCTTGTTTGTATTTCTGTAGTAGAAATGTGTAATACTTAGTTTAAATAACTTGCTAAATGTTAAGCACTATATAACATCACTGGTTTCTTATGTTTTATGACCTGTTACTCTTTCTGTTTTGCATTCTATATAAGAAAATTACTCAATAAAAAGATATTTGATAAAACAAAAATAGTGATTCTCCAGAGTTGTTTTTGCATGTGATGGTTTTGATTAAGGCTTTGTTGGAGGACCAAAGTTGTCTGTTTGAATTGTAGAAGTTCAGCATGGCAGTCAGGTCAGGGTTTTTCTCGGGATAGTACAGATTAGATTAGCTAGCCTGAGTTAATGATACCTTAATAGGTTCACAAATTCAAGACAGTGCAAGGCGTTTAGGGAAAGACAGTGGTGGGATTGTGATTTGGCATTGGTAGCGAATGTAGCGATTTTGTTGCAACAGATGGAAAGTTTATTAAGGTCAGTTTTGTAAAGATTAGTTAGAATAAAGTAGAGTAGATAGGAGGTTGGTCCTGGCTATTGCAATTTGAGATTCAGTGGTTAGATAACTTTTACAACGATAGAGGGAACTGATGTTATATATTTGATAAAACATTTTTATGTTACTTAAAGTATGACATTCCACCCTAGCTTTTCATCTGACTCTTTTATTTCTGTCCTAATTCATCCCACTTTGTCTCACTTACATTATCAGAAGTTTTAAAATATTTGATTTTGCTTTTTAAATGCATGTCCATTTCCTTCTGTTTTATCCAACCATATTTTCTTCAGTTTTTTTGTGTTTTTTTGTTTTTATCTATGCATTGTTTTATTGTGAGTTAATTGGTTCCTGTCAGACGAGGTTCATATGTTCTTTGGCTCTTACTAACCTTACTGTCAAGGAGAGCAATTGAAATGTTCAGCTAGATCACCCTGTACATGTGAGAGAACATCTAAGCCCCCATTAAGTATTTTTCACACATATCCAGTTGAAAATCTGTGATCTTGTATCCAGTCTCTCAGACTGCTTTTAAAGGTAGCTAGGGAAATACTCTGCTTGATAGGTAATGCCATTCTATTCCAGAAATGGGGGGTAAATTGGGTTAGATATCTGTGATACCAACTTTCATTGTTGCTGTGGTATCTGTAGAGTGGATGTCTGCTTTACTACTGGTTATCTTTAAATAAAGGTGTTATTCATAGAAAGGAAGACTACATAGAGGTCACTGAGGAGAGGGATAGGGTTTTTAGTTGGTTAGAGTAGACAGGAGAAGTGATGCTTGAGATAATTTTGGTGAGGAAGCATCCAGCTATCTCTAGTTGGTTTAGGTACTAAATATGGCAGATGCCGAAGGAGATATTGAACTCAATATGTGGCCAAATAAGGAGAAAATAACGTGTGGCCATAACTTTGGTGGCTCTTAAAAGGATACCATAAATGATAACTTGTACAAGGGAGAAAGATTTTGTAACCACTGCAGGTACATGATCATACCTATCTCCCTGTTGCCTATGTCACATTTAAATGGAATGTGACCCATATAGTAAGCAGAGGTAATGTTAAATTTACAAAAGAATGATCTGTTTCCTTTCTGGTCATTTAGGATAAGACCATGATTAACACAGTAAGTATTTGGTCTGTTTCTTTCCTGAGCATCTGAATATATTTATTATATGTGATAGCTGACCCCAGTTTGTAATTATCAACAAGCTAGCTTAGCACTAGTCCAGTGATATTAGCTTCCATATTATATTCTAAAGAGGCAGGGGCCAAGGACAGAGCTCTGTTAGACCGTACTAGTGACGCATTTCTCTCCAGAGTGAGGAGCCCTAACCATACTGGTATGTGTTCTAACAGACATCCAGTTACCTATCCAGCACACTATATATAGTTAATGCCAATATCAGAGAGTATTTCAATAATCCCAGCAGAGTGGGTACTGTTAAATCTCTTGTCAAGGTCCAGGTAGGCAGTATAGACTGTGTGACTGTAATCAGCGTTATCAGTAATTCTTTCAAGAAGCTCAACCAAGTTGAATAGTTATGATCCAGAGATGTAAGACCACCTATATCATTGTTTATTAGCTCAGCTATAATACATTCCATTGTAAATAATACTAGAGACCTTAACTGTTCTATAATTTCCAAGGTCAGTAGAGGGGCCAAAATTATGCAAAGGCACCAAAATATCTGTTTACCTCACATTATGGATGTTTTACTGTGTATCCTATTTATGTGTATTTTTATGGTTATGATGTTTTAAAAACAAGCAACCAAACTGAACTTCAACTTGGAAGTACTGTAATGTGGATTGGATTGCTTCTTCTTAGCTGTAGGCATATGCAATCATTTTAATGCCGCAGTCTGAAATTTTACATAATATTTGGTTTCCATTATAAGTATATGACATATATGACATCTACTCCAGCAAGGCTATGAAAACACTATCCAAAAATATATCTTTGGCAGTTATCTTTGCATCAGAGGTTAAAAGGACAAAGATGTGTACAATAATATTTATCAGTAATTTTTTTTCAAAAAGCTCAACCAGGTTGAATAGGTATGATCCAGAGATACGAGGCCATTGGAAAAAGTCTTACAGTTTAAAAATTAAATGAATCCTTGCTTCACAAATGTCTGTACTACGGGGAGGTCCATGCTTCTTTGGAGCTGTTCAGCAAAAGGTCGAATGTTATTTCCTTATGTGGACTCTGACTTGATGACTCTGACCCTGAATTATAGCTAAGTTATCTGACACCTTGTACAATTCCCAAAAGTGGCACCATCCACAACACACAGAGCAAACAAACAAACAAACAAACAAACAAACAAACAAACAAACAAACAAACAAACAAACAAACAAACAAAAAGCTTTTTCCTTTCTTTCCACTGGTATAACATGCTGCTTAATGTGACTGTAACAAATAGCTTTCTACTGTACAATGAACTTCAGCTCTTCAAATCTGACCAGAAGATGCAACAGTGCCATTTTGAATGCTGGTATATGCACTCCCCCAACACCGGCATCTGCCCATAATGCCTCCTAACACCAGGCAGCAGTACCAGCTGCTTCTTTTGTCCAATCCTAGCTATGCGTTTCACCTTTCCCTACTCCTTTGGCTATGTAACTGTGAAAGAGGAAAACATCTTGCTATTCAATTACTGGGTCTGCTTGCTGAAACACACACTTGAGACAAACCACAACTTTTAAACTGCGTATAAAGAATGTAATACTTCACAGTGACTATGAAAGTCAGATAGTAAGCACAAAGCTAATGCTTACTGAACTATAGCTGTCCATTATTTTGCTTGTTGTTATTTCCTTGTGCAAGTGTTGCACTGTTTGCACATTTACCTGTAGCAGAAATGCTTTATCTTATTAAGTAAAAAACTATATTATTTATGTTTAAATAATTGTGGCTATTTGTTAAAAGCATTAAAGATTTATGCTTTTTGTTGTTATTTTCAAATGAGTTGTATCCACGCATTGAAGGTAAATAGCTCATGGATAATTCCTACCATTTAAATAAAGTATGCCTTATTTAATTGTAAATTGTAAGTTGTGTTCCTACATTGTAAGTTTTTTGGTAGACTGGCAGGATCAATATCATACCTGCCGCTTAGCTAAACAGATTTTTGTTGAATGTCCAGATTTTTGCTTCATATTTTTGGTCTGTTTCTCATAAAATAGTGTTTTTCTGGCAAATCATTGAGGATTGAAGTCAGAAAATAATGATAGTCAATTGAGTTTCAGATTTCATTCCCTTCAGAAAATGTATGCTAATGCTAATTCTGTTGTTCTATCTACTTTCTAAGTTTGCAAAAACAATATTTAAAAAATGTCTCTATTTTTGGGACTTTGTCCCTCATTATTTGTGGCTTTGTCCAGATTTCTTGCTCTAAGAGGTTGAGAGGTATTATTAGCACAAAAAGGGAGTGATGTTGTGAAGCTGTCATTAATATTCTTCCATTGTAGAAAGTGTGTGTGTGTGTGTGTGTGTGTGTGTGTGTGTGTATCTGTGTGTGAATGTGGGTGGCTGTGGGTGTGTCTGTTTTGAAAACAGGTTGATGAAGATCTAGTTATTATTGGTAAGATTGTATTGGAAGGCACTTGGCTCAGCCTCTGGTGGGTGACATCCAGTGATTATAACTGTGAACAGTAGCAGTATAGTGAAAAGCGCAAGACAGCAGTGCACATTTAGCATACACCTTTAAAGCCAGCAGTCCTCTGTATATTAGCTAATAGTAGTGGTGGGATTCAAACTCCATATTGCTGGTTCCATCATGTACATTTTTAATAGCTGTGCAGGTGTTAACATCCATAACTCATCTCCATCTCAGTAACCATACTTTGTATATAGACATATCGGCTGCATTATATGTAAGACAGACTGACACCCTTTTAACACTCAGTTAAAATAGCTGCTTTATTTGCTTTGGTATTAGATGCCACCCACAGAAACAATAGAACTAGGGAAAGGTGTATTTGTGGTGCAGGTATATGTGCTGCTTTTATCTTTAATTTCAGTACTTTCACTGATAAGTACAAATGCTTGTTTGTGTGTGCGTGTGTGTGTGTGTGTGTGTGTGTGTGTGTGTGTGTGTGTGTGTGTGTGTGTGTGTGTGTGTGCGTGTGTGTGTGTGTGTGTGTGTGTGTGTGTGTGTGTGTGTGTGTGTGTGTGTGTGTGTGTGTATGTGCATGCTTTAATTTTGCTATTTGCCAGTTGACCCCTGCATACATTTTCCTCAGATACATTCAGATTAAATTAATATGTAGTCTGGAACTGTGTACATGTGCATCATTGTGCACTTTCAGATTGTTCGATATACCTAGAAGGTTGTAAAAGTCTATATTTACTGACTCCAGTTTTAGTAGATTAATTAACAGGCTTTCAAACGTATTGAGGTATTTTATCCAGATCTGGTATACATCTTCAAAGCCAACTTCATGCTTCTTAAGACAGAAGTGGCGAACTTCATGACACCCATGCAGATGGACAATACAGTTACAACTTCTGAATCATACACAAATACACTCTATCAGCACTTAACAAGAGTGCATGGATCATGCTATCCCAAACAGAACCAAGATGCTATCCTCCAGAAAAAGGAAGCCAATCTGGTGGTCCCCTGCCATAAACAAACTCTACAACAGAAGGAAGAAACTGTTGCAAAAGAGAGTAGAATCCCATGAGTGGAGGAGCTCCATGGTCAGCCTCAGTAAGAAGCTGAGATCCCTTACAGGATCCTCCAAAGCTAGCTACAAAAACAAAATCGCCACTGATTCTAAGGAAACAACAAAGCATTCTATAGCTATGTCAAGAATCTCAATGGTAACACCCAGATCTGCTCTGAGTTACAGCACAACGGCATGAAAATTACAGAACCAACTTATATTGCCAACATCCTGGCAGATAGGTTCAGTGCTAACTTTACTCCTCTCTCACCCCCTAAAGGGCCCATATCTATACAGGAAGAATGCAGAGTCCCTGTAATCACAACTATGCTGGTGAAAGCTGCACTCTCTAAAGCCAAAAATACAGCATACATGGGACTGGACAACATTCAGGCTGTGTTTTACACAAACTTCAAAACGCACTGGCTCCCCACCTAAGCACCATGTTCAACCATAGCCTCATGTCAGGTTTTGTGCCACTGAATGTTGCACAGCAACAGTTTTCCCACTCCACAAAGGGGGAGCCACCACTGATCCCGGGAACTATCACCCTATTAGCCTGACGAGCCTGATCTGCAGGGCCATGGAATGTATCATCATGGAACTCATAAACAAAGACATTGGCAACCTCCAAACTCTAGAACCCACCCAGTTCGGGTTTGTGAAAGGGAGATCATGCCTCCTGAACCTGATCAACTTCTTTGATGCAGTAACTAAAGCCGTAGGCAAGAGTAAGTTGGTTCACACAGCCTATCTTGACCTCACCAAGGCTTTTGACACCATCCCCCATTCTGGAATTATAGCTAAATTCACTAAACAAGGTATAAATCCCTATGTCACAACATGGACTCACTGACAGAATCCACACTGTAAAAGTTGCAGACTCCAAATCTGACTTCAAACCAGTGATAAGTGGAGTACCACAAGGTTCAGTCCTGGGACCTCTCCTGTTTGGTATGTACTTCTCTGAAATACAGGCTGACACTGAAGACCTTTGGCTAATGAAGTTTGCAGATGACTGCAAACTAGGAGCCATAGTCGAGTCCCCAAATGATGTGGACATCCTACAGAAGGGCCTCACTGAGACAGATGTCTGGTGACAGAGCCATGTCCTCAAGCTCAAAGCCAAAAAGTGCATTGTCATCCCCTTTGGTAAAAAATCTGTACCCCTGAGCTACCACATAGGTGACAGTCTTCTTAACACCAAATGTGTGATAAGAGACCTTGGGACCCAGGTGGACAGTAGTCTCGCCTTTGATAATCACATCTCCACAATAGTCAGGAAATCCTTCTACATGGCGCACCTTATCACAAAACGGTTCTCATCTAGGAAAAAAGAGGTCATTGTTCCCCTCTACTCGACACTCATTAGACCCATTATAGAGTACAATGCCCCTTTTGGAATGTACCGCACAAGACATCTGCAGCAGCTGGAAAGGCCACAGAAGTACCGCACAAAGAGGATTACTGGCCTCAAACAGATGCCCTACACTGACTGTCTCAAAAAACTCCAGCTTTACTCCGTAGCATATCACCTACTCCGAGGTGATCTCTGCTTCACATATAAAGCTATGTCAAACCCAGAGCTATTGGACATGCTACACCTAAAGAAATCCTAATCCCTCTGAGCTACACGCTCTAGGGATCTAAACCTTGTCATCACAATAACCAGGACATGCTGGAGGGATAGATTCATCTCCCAGAGATTTCCCATACTCTGGAACAAGCTACCCATCTATGTCGAGCAAAGTTCCTCATTAGCACTCTTCAAGAAAAATCTTGATGAGTGGATGGAAATAGGAAATACACCCCAGGGATCACATCTGTGGCTCTGCCTGACAGGGCTTACTTAGGCCCTTGGGGTGATAGCCTAGTACCTACCTATGAACCTATGAACCTATGAACATCTAGTAAGGATTTAAAGGAGTTAGCACCTCTTTTATATGTGTTTACAGACATAAGGCACGTGTGTGTGTGTGTGTGTGTGTGTGTGTGTGTGTGTGTGTGTGTGTGTGTGTGTGTGTGTATCTATATATATATATATATATATATATATATATATATATATATATATATATATAAATATATATATATATATATATATATATACACACACACACACACATATATATATATATATGTATATATATATATATATATATATATATATATATATATATATATATATATATAGATATATGTGTGTGTGTGCGCGCGTGTGTGTGTGTGTGGATCCCATTTGCTTTGTCGAAATTACATTTGTCCGAAACTGACTTTGCCGAGACCATTTCTCCGAAAATCCACTAGTCGAAACGGCACTTTGCTGAATGTCATTTCCACAAAATGTTTGCTGTCATGCGTTCTAGTGCACCATACCAATTATGTAGGTAGGTGAACAACTACTTAAGTCATGGAAAACAAAAAGTGTACAGTACTTGTATATTTTAAATGGTGATTGCACTACAGTATGGATGGACAAATAGACCCTTCTTGTCACTGTAGTGCGATCTCGGACATAGTCCCTGGGATTCATGAAGCTTGCGCCATGCACCGGAGTAGCGTCGGCAATCTAGCGCCAAATATGGCCGAGTGATTCAGGTAAGAGCTGTTTCCATGTGCACTACCAGCGTATGCCAGAGCGGCGCAGCTCCCGGTGCATGTATGCTAATTACCCCATGTGCAGCAGTGTAGCATGCAAATGAAGGTATATAGTGATTCATGAAGTTGTGCAGGCGTAGCGTAAGCATGTAGAAATGTAAACCAAAAACAAAAATGGTTCACATGTTGTCAAACATAAAATTGGAGCCATGAAAGCGGACCAAACTTACGTATTATAATGTTAATATATGCCAATGGCTAAATATATAGCCAATGGCATAAAACTACATGCACAACATATAAAAAATAACATTTAATTTCATGGCCACAACAATGCAAAGTAAAACCGCAGTGCATTGATGCGCAAATGGGATCATAAGGAAAATATATTTAGATGACATAAAACTGTAATGTAACTCAATTCATGATATCCCCATAATAGTCAATGGCACGCATGCTACACCACAACCATGGTGCAAGGGTTGCTAAGGGTCTGTGACAGTGTTCCGTGCGGTAACTAGGAATTAGCAGTCAATGCCATGCAAATGAGTCAAGTAATACTGAATTGCAAACGTCCCACCGGCGTAAGGATGTACCAAATGGCGTAGCATTAAAACACCGAGGAGTGGCGTGGAGGTAAACATGACATCAAGAGAGGGGCGCGCCACCGTAGCTATAAGCACATTGGATCATTGCTTGTCCATGTTGCGTGTTGCTAAGCAAAGCCGCAGGATAGGGGTGTGGAAGTAGTCATAGCTTTGCTTAGCTGAGAGCACATAAGGTAACCGAAAGTTCATGTGAACGTGGATGAAAACGAGCACAAAACCCGGTAAATGGATGCGTGCGGTGCGCACCACAGCTGAAACAGGAAGGATACGGGAAGACAATAAGGAAATGCTGCAGCATGGTAATTGGAGTACAAATGAGTAATTAACACCTAGAAACTCACAGTGGGCCATAGACAAAAGCTAACATGGCTGCTAGCAGCTACCTGCAGAACAGGAAAATGGAGGTGCTGAACACCAAAGAAAAGAGAACTGTCACAGCAGAACAAAGCAAACTTGCTGTAGATCAGCTACATAACACATTTCACAACACAATCCCGGGTTGTGGAAGCACAAAACAAGAAAGGCAGCAGCTGGATGCATGCCTGACAATGGGAGGTGAATCGGGTTGAAAATAGAAGTAAAGGGCAATAGATGAATAATGGCAGGCAAGCGTAAGTCAACACCAAAGGCCCCACAATAGCAGTACCTGCTGTAAAACCAATAATTAAGATACCCTGCAGCTGAAATAGCACAAACACACCCAATTACACCAGCATCATCCATTGCACAACAGTATAAGGTGTGAAAGCCCCACACACACACTTGTGTATTCCCAGACACTCTGCACCATTGGTGTATACAGACAGGGAACTTTTAATATGTACATGTTAGGGCTGACATAGCTTTGATTCACCAGCATGTGTTGGAGATTGACGGTGGTGTGGAGGATGATGCTGACAACCATCTCAGGCACCGGAGGAGAAGATGAGTGTTCAGACCCGGGGTAACCTACCAGAGGCTACATGATCTGGAGGTAGTAGAGCATTACAGGGTGGACAGGGACATCATACAGCAGCTTGTTGAGCTGTGCCGGCCACACCTCAGAGCCAGAAGTAATGGAGGGGAACTCATCCTAGTGGACACGGATGTATGTGTAAGCTTGAGAATACTAGCCACAGGTACCTTCCAAAGGCCAACTGGGGATATAATGGGGATCTCACAGGCATCAGCATCCAGGGTACTCCACCAGTTCCTGGATGCCATGTTACCACATGCCAATGAGCACATATACTTCCCCTGAACGCAGGAGGATTTGGCCAGCAATATGCGTCTCTTCCACCATGTGGCGGTCTACCCGGAGGTACTGGGTGCAATAGACTGCATGCACATACACATCAAGTCACAACCCGGTGAGCAGGGTAGGTGCTACATAAACCGCAAGGGACTCCCCTTCATCAACTGCCAGGTCGTGTGCAATGCCCAAGGCATTATCATGGATGTGTGTGCTTGCAGTCCTGGAAGCTATCACGACTCCCACATTTGGCATGCCTCACAGCTGTATTAGGTATTTGCCAGGGGAGACATCCCATATGGCCACCTGGTGGGGGATGCTGGCTATGCACTGGAACCGTGAATGATGACACCCATCAGAAATGCACACACAGCCATGCAAGAATGCCATGAGGCACACGCAGAAACCAGAATCATCATAGAGTGGGTGTTTGGGATGCTGAAATCACGGTTCCATTGCTTGAACATATCTGGTGGAGCCTTGCAGTACTCTCCAGGAACATGTGCCCACATCTTCATAGTATGTGCCATGCTACACAATATGATCCTGCAGAAACAGCTGCAGCAGGGACAGAATGGTGAAGGCCCTCACAGCCCACCACCATTGCCAAGGGACCCACAGCCACAGGGGGACTCAGACCACGAACACCCTGTGCTAGCCCCAGTAGGCAGATGGAGGCATGCCCTGTATGCCCATGCCTTGGCAAAGAGGGAACATATAGCACACACACTGACAGTGCAGGCACTCATGGACTGACACCCTTCTCCACCTGCACACACAGCAAACATGGATGGCACACACACACGCACACACGACCACCTGTAAATTGTCATGTATAGGTGGTCTACTGTGTGCATCCTACATAGGTAGCCCTCAACTATTGTACACACAACCACCATTGGCACAAGGTAAGTCAATACCTGAACAGTATATTAAGCTATCAGCATGTGTCCATACAGTATGTACAGGTTCATAGATACATAGGTAGGTACATGCCAAACCGCCGAGGCCACTCATAAGCATAGGCAAAATGTGTCTGCTGTCACAACCCCATCGATCAACTAACTGTCCTTCTGTGGAGCAGGGCCACTTGCGGGATCCCTGGGGTGTAGCTACTGTTCACCACCCACTCTGCAAGGATTCCCCGGAGTGTCAGTGAGGGGATTTGTATAATGTAATCAGGGATGTAGTTTCAAATAATGGGGAGTATCCCTGACAGGAATCTTCACAGATGTGTACATGTTACATAGTATACCTTAAACACAGCTTGCATATATAGGTAGTTTTCCACAGAATAATAAACATGTGGAACACACAACCACTGAAATGTGCGTTAATCACCCTTGCACTACCAGTGCCTGCTCTGAGAGGTAAGATATCACTGCCAGGATTAGAACATGCAACCATGTACACATTCATCACAATAACATACCACTAAGCTACCTGAGATGTACCAATGGCAGTCGTGTATACTGTCAGGATAAAACACAAAAGGTAGGAATGTGTTGAAATAGGACAAACTGGCATGTACACAATGAAAGGTGTATGTTACATATATATATATATATATATATATATATATATATATATATATATATATATATATAGAGAGAGAGAGAGAGAGAGAGAGAGAGAGAGATGTCGATATATGGGGATATACATATATATGTAGATATATAGATAGGTTAACAACATCTACATAACCATAGAGGTACATATAAATGGGATACCTACCATCATACCGACTGCTTTGCCTACCGACGCACGTAATCCCGAGGCTTAAGGTCCGAAAGAATACAGTACCAAAACACCAGAGGCGCGAAGTGTAATCTCATGATGTTAATGGACAGTTAGTCAGTGCTTCTGGTGTTGCGGTTTGGGTAGGTTACTGTGTGTACGTGTGTTTCTTAGGGCTGTAGTGTGTGTAAGTGTGTGTTCTGTGTGTGGTGTGTGTTCTTGCGGGACTGTAATGTGTGATTGTGGGTTAGCTTTGTGCATCTGTTTGCGCAACCTAGGATGTAGAATATTAAAATAGTGGGTGGTGTGGGGGGTGCAGACACCTACATGGGGGGTGTAGGGGGCTTGACCACATGCTCATACGTAGTGTAGGATGGTTTGTTTGGATGTGTTGGGTAACAGTGTGTCTGTGTGTGCAGGTGTGCGTTGTGTTCCATGTTCGTGTTATCTTCGCGAGTTACTGTTGATGTCGGTAATGTGGGGTATGGGAGTCTGTTCCTGGGACTGTGTGCATCGGAACACTGTGGTTTTGGGATTCGGTAGGTCTCCTGAATACAGCGGTTGAAGTATTCTCATATGTGTATAACATAGACCATAGCAATCACACATTCCACCACTACCAACCTTTATGAACAAAGGATATGGAGAGTATATGCCTATACGCCATTACAAATATGTGCTATGGACATGAGCCAGTGATAGTGTTACCACCTGTTCCAGTTTGCGAGGGACACTCCCTCTTTGGGCGGTTGTGTCCTGACCAAATATATTAAACGTGGCAAATGTCCTGGGATTGTAGGGCATAATTATGCCCCATATGTACTGTAATAGTTGCATACAATAGTTATTTCTGTTTCTAAAGTACCTACATGGTACAGGAAACAGGATAAGCTACTAAAATGCTGCAAGAATATGCTTATAATTAGGCAAGAAAGGAAAGTTCTGTCCCTTGCACTGACCGTGGGTTTGTGTCGGCCTGTAAAATCAGATGTGTGTCCCGAAAAGGACCCACTATGGACATATGAAAAGGTGTCGACCCTAGCCAAAGAGGGTCAGTCACCAACACAACTACAATGACTGCAAATACCTATGACAGAAATACATAGCTATTATGCAGCAACACGTTATTACATTCAGATGTATTCCCGAAGGGATTCAAGGACTAACATCACCTGCATGCTATGCAGGAACCACATAATAGTGCCTTAATGAATCAGCCTGCAAATACCATTGTATTAGTCCACAAAAGGATAGGAGTTCAAATAGGGAAGGAACCCTCATACACATAGCAATTATGTATAAAAGCAGTTCCTACATACCTGCATTTGCTAAGCAGACCCACCAACATCACCCCCACACCCAAACATATTACAATACAAACTGTAATAACATCACAAATCATTCACACACTGTACGACATGTGCAGAAGCCTTAACATTCCTTGTCAGAGACACACTAACATGGCCCTTTGTGAAATAGCTGCTGTTATACAATGGAACAGCTGCTGATGTAACAGGGTTTGTTTGCACTAATCCCATTTCAGAGGGTTATGCATACATCGGGATGTGTTAGCAATTAATGAGTAACAGCACAGTATGCTACACTTGTACACCAAATCAAGGATGTCTGGTCAGCACACTGTACATCACATAACAGTTCATGCATAGCCATACGACCTTGAGCTGGCCAAACATCCTTGCCAGACTTAAACATCTGCAGAAGTATCAGGTACAAAAAAACCCTGCATAAGTAGCACTGTTCTGAAATATAACAGCTGTACTCACATGTAGAACTAAATTGTCTAGCCATTACACAGAGTCCACGGGAGTCATGAAGTTAATATATCTCTGTGTGTCTCCATATAGCTGTTGAAATATATCACAAAAACACATCTAGGCCATCTACCTCAAAAGTAAGGCAAACGGACAATGCCCAAAAGGAGTACTCACTTATGCACCACTGTTGCCATTGTATTGGCTAATGGAGTAGCTGCACAGCTGATGTGCATCCAATTAGGTCACAAGGCAAGCACCGCATACACCACAAGGGATGCTATATAAGGGCTTTGAACAAAAATATTCCTCACCAGCCGACATCAGTGGTAGGACTGGTCCAACAAGTATGTGTATAACAGGGAATAGTGTATGTTGATATATTGTAACTGTAGCCATATGTATGGGTGTAATACAGAGAATAATGTGTGGAAGGTTGGGCCACTGTGCAAGTATGTTTTGCATTGTGGGATATTGTGCCAATAACTGTGTAATGTACAGTATTGTAGGCAGATATGTATTACAAGCTACATAGCATTACTGCAATGGTAGGCAAACATTAGTTATGTCAATTGGCATTTACAATACACAATAAAAGGATACATATGTCTTTTAGTGAGCCAACAGTTTATCAGTATGATAGCAAAGTAAAATGGAAGAGCTATTTAACTATCCATGCACATAAGACATGTAATATGTGCAAAGATAGGTACTAGGCTGTCTTACCAAGGGTATCTGTAAGCCTAGCTAGCGTGTGTTGTCTTTCGCCACCCCCATAGGTTGGTTCCCTGTGCCTATGAATGGCAGAGCCAATAGTTTCTGTGCCTCTGTCCAGCAGAGCCACTGCAGTGATCCCCGGGGTACATGTCTGTCTCCCATCCACACGTCAAGGTTTCCCTTGAAGAGTGCTCATGAGGGGCCCTGCCTGATGTACATTGGAATCACGTTCCAAAGCATAGGGAATGTCTGGGTCAGGAATCTATCCGTCCAGCACGTCCTACTCATCGTTGTGGTAAGGCATATATCCCTAGAGCATGTGGCTCTCAGGGGCTTCTGTTTAGATGCAGCAATAGAGGGTTGGATATGGGCCTTGTATGTCAAGCAGAGATCACCTGTGAGTATGCGGTATGCGACTGAGTACAGCTGGAGTTTCATAGGTTGGGCTGCATAGGTCATCTGTTTGAGGTCAGTAATCCTCTTGGTGTGGTACTGGTGTGGTCTTCCAAGCTGTTGCAGTTGTCTTGTAAGGTATATCCCAAATGGGGTGTTGTATCCTTTAATGTGTCTGATATGACATGTGTAGAGTCACAATGGCCCCTCTGATCTGGATGCGAACCCATTAGAGATTGGGTGGCCATGTAGAAGAATATTCTAACCACCTTGTAATTATGGGTATCAAAGGTGAGATTGCTATCTACTGGTGTTTCCAGATCCTATATTACCTTTTCTGTATGTAGGGGACTAGCACCTATGTGGTAGTCCATGGGTAATTAGTTATATCCAAAGGGGATGACTATGCACTTTTAGGCATTCATCTTGACGCCATGATATTGACACCAGGTATCCATCTCAGTGCAACCCTTCCAGAGGGTGTCTGTAACAGCTGGGGAAACATTATGTCCCCTAGTTTGCAGTCGTCTGCACACCTTTTCAGCCAAAGCCCTCCTGTGCTTGTCTGTATGTCAGAGAAGTATATACCGAACATGAGGGGTCCTAGGACTGAGCCCTGGGGGATGGCAGTTGTAACTGGTATATAGTCGGACCTAGGGTATGCAACTCCCACTGTGTGGATTCTGTCCGTGAGCCACTTTGCAAACCATCATATGACATAAGGGTTAATGTTCAGGCGGATGGGTATGTTGATAATACCAGAAGGAGGAATGGTGTTGTAAGCCTATGAGAGATCTAGGTAGGCTGTGTGGACCTCCTTACCATCATCTAATGTCTTGGTAACTGTCTCTAAGAAGTCTACCAGGTTTAGGAGGCATGGTCTGGCCTTAACAATGCCAAACAGGGAGGGATCAAAAGTTGGGAGGTACCCAGTGTCTCTGTGACAGTGATCCATGATGTGCACCATAGCCTTGCAGACCAGGCTAGTCAGGTCTATAGGGAAATAGGTCCCGTGGTCCATTGTGGCTCCACCTTTGTGGAGTGGGATAACTGTTGCTGTGTGCCATTCAGGGGGCACTATCCCCAATGTGAGGCTATTAATAAGCATGGTGTGTAGGTGAGGAGACAGTACGATCTGAAGTTCATGTAAAATGCAGCCTGGGATGTTGTCTGGTCCCATGGATGCAGTGATATTGCCTTTAGAGTGTGCAGCTTTGAGAGTGATCTGCCAGGATTGCTGCCAATATAAATTGTTTCTGTAATGTTCATGCCTTTGTGCTGTAACTCAGAGCAGATATGGTTGTTGACATCGAGATATGTGACATAGCTATAGAATGCTCTGTGGTTGTTGTTGGTATTAGTTGCGTTATAATTTTCATAGCTAGCTTTGGAGGATCTTATAAGGGATCTCACCTTCTTACTGAGGCTGGCCAGGGATCTCTTCTACGCATGGTATTGTACTCTCATTTGCAACAGTGTCTTCCTCCTGTAGTACAATATGTTTATGGCAGGGGACCACCAGATTGGTTTAGTTAATTATGAGTATAGCGTCCTGGTTCTGTTTGGGATAGCACAAGCCATGCACGCCTATAACTGCTTATAGAGTGCATTTGTGTAGGATTCAGAAGTTGTAACAGTACTGTCCATCTGCATGCGTGTCATGACGTCCACCATGTCTGTCTTAAGAAGCATGTTGTTGGCCTTGTGGACATATTATACTGTGGTTCCCTTAATAAGGGGTAGGTGCGGGATGTGGATATCAATGGTGTTCAGCACATGGTCTGATCAGACCAACGAGGAGTTGGCTTCACGTGTGGAGCACCAGTCACTCATGTTGGTAACGACTAGGTCTAGGATATTGTTGCCCCGGTGGGTGTGTGGGTTGAGTCAGGGCATTGGTGTTTATGAATTCCAGAAACCATTGAGCTAATGTGTTGGTACAGAAGTAGTTTTCCCAGTTAATGGTGGGGTAGATTCAGTGAGGCGTATATGATGAGTGTGGTGTTGTGCGACTGTGTACCTTCTCCACATGACTGTCAGGGTCAGGCTTGGTTGGAGAGACATTTACCTCCAGTTTGGCTAGATGAGTGCATCTCTCCCTGGTTGTAGTGTTGGGTGGTAGGTGGAGAGGCTTGTCTGTGTACATGAGGCAATGTGTACATTGCCTCAAGATGTCCAGATTCATCAGATACACAGGTGAGAACACTGGCAGTTGACTCTTGGACATGCCTGAATATAGAACTACATTCACCTAGATAAGAGAGGAAAGTGAGTACAGGAGCTACATTACTGTACGCAAGTGAGAAATGTATGTACAAAACCTGTTCACCCTTACCTGTAGGTGATGAGGAAGATTGAGTTCTGTAGTAATTATTAGCTTACGTAGTGTTTACAACTCCTGAACAAGTGCATAGCATGAATAAGAAATCCATATAGGGTCTTGGATAATATAAACACATGCCCCCCAACAGGTACACAAGCATATATCCATACATCCAGGGCCCCTGTACCCACAACTATGCAGGTACAAGCTGCACTCAGTCTGCATGGGACCTGCCCACATCACAGGTTGTATCATACACATAAGGCAAAACAAGATGCTCTCCACGTACACATAATGTAAAACATTGCTCCATGTCAGGTTGTGTACACACTGAATGGTGCACACCAACAGGTATCACAACCCACAAAGGGGAAGACACCACTGATAATGGAAAGTACTGCTCTACTACCCTGCTGAGTCTGGTCTGGAAGGCCATGGACCTTGATCACTTAAGTGATGTCATCAGTACAGATGTAGATGACAATATGGTTGATGTCACACTGCATATCATAACCTTGCCAGGTCAAAAATCATCATCACCTATACTGTGTACCACCTACACTTGGTATACTAGATGTACATTCCCACATCACAGGAGTGTTTTGCAACAGGACTGCTGACAGAACAAACACTACAGAAGGTGTCTGAATAATACATGATCATCACACCAGTGGCAGCTACAGTATGTCAGGGCTAATGAATTCTATTCCCACTCATTATAGTCCATACCTCACAGACAAACAGAAGGCATCTGCCTATTGAAGTATGTGAATTACTATGACCTAGGAGCAATAGCTGACTCACATTGTCACCCCTATGTTAATAACCCTGTACCCATGAACTACCACCTAGGCAGCAGTCATCATAATGGACACTTGTGTGTGAGGGATGCAGCTGAGCAGTTGTCTTTCCTGTGATAGCTATGTCACAACACCTGTCAGGGAGTCATATGTGGCAACCCTAATAATGATAGGGTGCCATTCATGAATATAGATATCATTGTCCAGCCATACAGAACACTCAAGTGACCCATATTAGATCACATATTTCCTTTAAGGGGTATTGGCCATGTGCAGATGGCCTACACCAGTCTTCCCATTGCCCATCTCCACTATGTAGCATGATGCATACCCTGAATAAATCCATGTCCAACCCAGTGATGTCGGACATGCTACATGTACTCATCCTGATCTCGAACACATATTTCATGGACATCCACCTACCACATGCTGGACAGATCCTTGTCCCATACACTTGACATAGTCATACTATACATTCCTGTCCATCAAAGCTGCACATCGCTCCCCTCTCAGACATGGTGTGATGACCACATGGTAATGCATGGTACATGTATCATTAACCCTGTGGATCAGTAATGTGGCACTGCTCAACCTGGCCCCACAGACCCGCCTTTTGGCTACTGCCAGGAAACATTTCATCCTAGATGCATACATGACCCATGGCATATAGCCCACTAGTTGACTTTGACTGTACATGCTATAGTTGATATCAATCCCTGCAAATACCATCAGGCTAGCCAGTGTCCCATGTGTATCACATGTGCAACACAGGTGATACATGGCAGAATGTTGAATCGCTGTACAGTGCCATATAGATTTACATGGCAGAACACATACATGTAAAACCTTATGTGAGCATGTCTGCAGGGTTATAGGTCATGTCTGTTAAGGCAGTGTAAGTCCTTATATGTGACAAATACACTTCATCAAGGTCGACTGCATTAATGTGGACACATCCAACCATGTGCTGATAGGTAGGAACACCAGTACAGGCAAATAGACATGCCCACATCAAGACAGCAACCACATGGAGTATGAGCAATGTAATCAGGTGACACACACACACACATATATGGTGATAATATCTACTCAACATTGAGTGTCACATGTGTGTGACACAAAAACGTCAGCGTCATGTAGGTTTGCAAATACAATTATTTAAACTGAATTAATGTGATACACATGTATGTTCAGCTGTAGCCCTGTATGTCTCTGAGGTACTGTGACCTGTCTCCATCATTATGTCTTCCAGGTATGCCGCGTGCAAGGCTTCCCCCTTTTACATGATTGGAGGATGAGGCCCTCATCCCATACCTACTCAACAATCACAACATCCTGTTCAGCCATGTGCCACAGGATGCACAGCAGCGGGATGCCCTGTGGATGGAACTTTGCAGGAGGGTTAATGATGTGGGTGGCCACAACCGCACATACCAACAGGTGCGCAGACACTGTACAGTCCTCATTAGATGGGCAAAACAGCGTGCGAATGCAATCGCCAGGGAACAAGGTGCAACAGGTGGTGGACCACCAACCCAGCCCCCACTCACACGTACTGCTGAGCTACTGGCCAACCTGGGGACACCTGCAGAACCACATCTACAACCCTTAGCCGATATTGTGGAGGTGGGTGTCTCTCAACCACTGAGCCTGGAGTTGCCTGGTAAGTCAGTACTGCACCTATAACAACTATATTCCATATAGCTGCATGTGTCACTGTACAACATGTAATGTAACATCATATGCAAAGCATGTATACACACATGCCACATACTATAGTATGCTACTCTGTGTATGCACACATGTGCATACACCATAGTATAGTCTAATGTACTGGTGTATGGGTTCTGCACATTGCTCCCTGTAGCCTTTATACAGGGGTGGATTATGATCATACTGCTGTGTTACTTCTATTTAGGTACCTCTGGCATTCCACTGCAACAGCAGCCCGTTGCAGGTGAGAGTGTTATTATTTATCAGGAACCGTAATGCACAAATCTATCTGCCATGTGGCCATTCACAACATGTACACATAATGTATGGTCATGTCACAATATACAGGTTGGACCTGCAATGCATCACAATGACTATCCACGTGCAACACTTGCAAACTATGTGAATCATCTCACCGATATGAATCCGCACAAACTTTATTGCCAGATGTGTTGACAGCTGTGCATACAATGGTGGAGGTGCTGTTCACTTTAGGAACGTACAACAGATCTGATCTACACATGTGGTGAATACAAACAGTAATACACAGTGGCCTGGAGTATGGCCAGCACACAGGTTTTACCAGTGTGGATCATAGCCCTGCTATGAATGTCACAAAATTTGATGTGCTACCTTGACATGTCCATGACATCTACTGGCCTGGCTGCTACACTGCCTACCTAACCTGAAAACATAATCCCACATACCATCCTTTATCTGCATAACCCTGTTGTCAGTGGAGCATATATGTCATATGGGACAACACAGACATGTGAAATAGATGTCCATCACAATAATTTGGACAACAAATGTACACACATGGCCATGGAGGATGGCCAGAGACATGGAGCAACACACACAGTAGACGTGTTGTGCATATGTGTACACCCTGTTGTACAATGGCTACACATGGTTCGGCCATGGCCTTTGTATAATGGTCATAATGTAGATGTGGAACACTAGACATCATACAGGCCTGTGCACATCTTGTGTAGGCATAACATCACTCCACCACATAAGATGTGTTGAACATCTTGAGGGTGTAGCAACATGACAGCAGTCACCTGTACAGTATCCACATCAGGCCACAGATACAGTACATTCCCATTGCTGGTGATGGACATAAATGCCATACTAGCTCCTTGTGTGTGTGTGTGTGTGTGTGTGTGTGTGTGTGTGTGTGTGTGTGTGTGTGTGTGTGGTGCACAGTTGTCATGTTAGACATGGTGTACCGACGTGTTCACCATGTCTGCCCATAGTTGTCAGGCTGCAGCGATAAGGTTGCAAATGTGCAGGGTGTCATCTGTATACCCATCAATGACCTGTGTCACAACTTCCACATCATGGTTTAATGTGTATACACCTCAGTGATGTGGGTCACATTCCACAGTATGTATGTATTGTATCTGAATGCAATCATGGCTATGAACTTTGTCTGTAACTCACACTGTATAGCATTAGAGATGCCTCATGATTCCCTGCAATGGCCATGCACATCAGCTAAATTTGCAGTAATCAGACAACACTGAATTGGTACACCATTGCCCCACTATATATTTGACAGGACACCATTATGTTAAACATGTATGCATGTCATTGCACATGTCAGCAGATCACATGTCATACTACATGTGATTATCAAGGTCATAGGCCACACATCAGGCAGGTGTACTGTTAACCTGTGCTGGTCCACATGGTGTAACACAGGGATGTATGCTAACCACTACTATGATTGTGTAATTTGCATGCCATCTGCTATGACACATGCATGCTGTTGTGTGCAACCTAGGGATGTATGATAACTACTACTATTATTGTCTGCGCTGCATGCCATCTGCAGTATTACATGCATGTTGCATGCCTTCTGTCATATCACATGCATGTTTGTCTGTGTGTCTATTGTATAGATTGTAATGTACAGTTCTTGTCTGCCCTCACAGGTGATATAGGTGCATTGCCCTCCTGTGGTACATCAGATGTTAGTGTCCCCACAGACTCTGGTTGTGATGATGAACGTATGATTGGGACACAGGCAGAGTTGTCAGGGGCTAAAACTGTGCCATTGGTTGCCATTCCATCTATATCCACCACATTCCTGCACACAGATCCCATACCTGCACATACTCCATCACCAGTGGCCATAGAGGAAAGACAGTTGGTGCATGGTAGCTTGGAACAGGAAAGTGTGGGGGCTATGGAAGGTGTGCCTGCACACCGTGGTGTCAGCCAAAGTATTGGTGGTGCCCCAAACATGCACGTGGCCAGTGCTGCTTGTAAGAGAACCTCTGGCCAACATGCTCCTGCACGACAGATCACAGCAGCTGGTGTCACCAGACACAAATTTCAGGCTGTAATGGAGGCTCAGGCATGTGCTGAATGGCACTACAGAGAAGATCAGAGGCTACAGAGGGCTGCTGTCCATTCTATAAACAACAGCAACCAGGCAATGGTTAATGCTCAACAGCAGATTGATGATGCTTTGGATAGACGGTTGAGTGACATGGTTGGAGTTCTTGACCGTGGCATGACAATCCGCGAGCATGAGCTGTCTATGTTGGAACATTTGGTAGGATGTGAGGCATCGGGCACATGGAAGTAGGCCTGCTACATCACCTGTGTCAGGTCTATGTGTACGAGCTACTTCACATGCCCGCTCCCATAGTGGCGGTAGCAGCAGCAGTGCATCTGGTGCTGTGCTGTCTAGACCATGACACAGCAGGCCACGTGCACGTGGCCCGGGTTGGTCCCAACAGGGACACGGTTCCAGTGGACTAGTGACATCAGACAGTACCCGATCTGCACCTCTGTTTGGTAGTGTCCGTGCAACCCCTGGAAGGCACAGGTCACATGTCTGTGGCTGAACACCGTGAACTGTAAAACCCCACCTGTACAGTCTGCAGCTGTCAATAATACCCCTGTGTAGGCCAGACACATGGGAGAACTGTGTGCAGACATACACGCACACACTGGACACATATGTAGGGCACCGCAACACACACATGCATAACATCCACACACCCCCAATTAGATCAAAGACCCAAACCCACACACATGATGTCATCCAATGGTGCAGCCTAGGCCTCTGGCAAACATTAACACCTTGTGCATATGATGATGCCTGTGCTGCATCCCTGACATCCACATCATCAGTGCAGGGACATGCTCATATGGTCTGATGCACAGGGTGAGCAGACTAGGATGATTTGTGTAGTTTACAAATGTTGAGGACTGTTGACAATCAGCAGATATACCATGTAGTACAGGTGTACAATACTGTTAACAGTATGTGTCTTGTGTAACAACAGTGCAGCCTAGGCCTCTGGCAAACATTAACACCCTGTGCATATGATGATGCCTGTGCCACATCCCTGACATCCACACCATCGGTTCAGGGACATGCTCATATGGTCTGATGCACAGGGTGAACAGACTAGGATAATTTGTGCAGTTTACAAATGTTGAGGACTGTTGACCGTCAGCAGATATACCATGTAGTACAGGTGTACAATACTGTTAACAGTATGTGTCTTGTGTAACAACATTGCAGCCTAGGCCTCCGGCAAACATTAACACCCTGTGCATATGATGATGCCTGTGCTGAATCCCTGACATCCACACCATCGGTTCAGGGACATGCTCATATGGTCTGATGCACAGGGTGGACAGACTAGGATGATATGTGTAGTTTACAAATGTTGAGGACTGTTGACAGTCAGCAGATATACCATGTAGTACAGGTGTACAATACTGTTAACAGTATGTGTCTTGTGTAACAACAATAAATGCATGTTGGTCATGATGCTCTGCTGTCCATCTTCAGGTCTAATTGCATGTGCCGGTGGATGTCAGTGTTTGCAGTTAAGTGTTCAATATGTCAATGTGGACTTCTCACAGGTATGTATGAATATACCAGCATGTACCATGTAGCTGCCACATACCAGTGAGAAAATCCCACATTACAAACACGTCTACTATTCCAAGAGCATGATAGCTGTGTATTAAGCTACTGTGGCCACAGACGTGACATCCATAAATGGTGACATCACAGGTACAGTTACATGGAGTGGTGAGGTAAGAGAGTGGTCTAGCTGATTACAAGGGTAGAGGCCAGTGGGAAGTGTGATGCCTCAATGGGAATCAGTAATACACATTCCCATGACAGGATGCCAACACACAACTGCACCCACACACTCAGGTATTGACACACATGTATTCAGTGACACTGTAACACACACACACTCATGGCTTCACCGACACAGTAACACACACTTGCACACAGTTGCTACTGGTGGGATGAGGACACCTGCCTATGTGCAAATCATCATTACAGTACTGTGCACCTACATGATGCGCCACAGAGAATACACATGTACAGGTAGTCAGTATGGCCTAAGATCAGGGACATCAACACAGATAGTTGAATGCATCACCTGGATGGTGGGAGGGGTCTTATCAGTTCAGTATGGTAACATACATCCTAACCCCAGGGACCAGTCAGCCCTACATACACACATTGTGGCATTCAGTAATTAATACACCTATGTCATGCACATACAGATACCTCATATGTATGAGATACACGCCCCTGCCTATGTCCTGCTTTCTACATTGCATTCTGTACAGATGTGTACACTAGTGTACACGAGAGTGAGTAACAACTGAAATGTATTCCCCGCAATATGTAACATATATGGACACACACACAACCACACATGCCAGTACTGTGAATCTCAGACCTGCCTAGCTCATGTTATGTATGTCAGACGTACAGCAGTATTGCACACGTTACAAACTGTATTAATGCTTCCTGTGCCAACAGTGCTGATATATGCACTAGGGACATCGTATCTATTAACAGGTGTCAAGTGATTTACCTTCACTGTCACCCTGACCGCTGTCTAAGTTTTGTGTTATGTCCTTCAGTTAATGAAACCATTGCTTACTGGTTACACAGGGTATTGTAGAACAGCTTGTGACATACCTGTGAGCTGTCCACAGCAATCATCCATCTGCAAAGATGCCCTGCCACTTAGTTATTTCAACACATCTGTCCATACCTGTGGTACATCTTTCTATACATTCAGCATATCACCATATACAGTTGGCAATGTTGAGTCTGCATTGCAGCTGCATGATGTACTAGGATACACGCCACCTGCATACATCAGCAACTGCACACTCATGTTATCTGAATGTACAACACTACATGTACAGGTGTGTAGGTCCTACAATCCTGACATTTGGTCATGTTTGTAGGCATTGCAATTGGTGGATATGTGTAATGACATACATGATACATGGACTGTTGTATGATATAATGGGTGACCAGTACAGAGGGGATGTTACCTCTGTCAACATTGATATCATACCTTATGTACTGTTAGCATTCAGCAGCCATGGACCTACATTCCATGTGCATGTGTGTAATGGCTGTAGCCACCTGTTTGCACAAAGGACTACAACAGCTATGCTATTTACAGGTATGTTGTGTGTGTGTGGCATGTACATACCCAGGGCAGGTACATGTTTGTCATATCCATACATGAGGGTGTGTACTGGCATACAGCAACAGACATCTGCTAATGGTGGATAGTACTGAGGGCCCTTGGTATGTGTACAGCTGACCTGATCACAGACAGTGGTATCATTGCATTGCATAAAACATGATGCAACTGTGTCAGTACATGTGTACTGCCTACAGTTGATGTAGAGCTCAGTACAGTACAAAGGTCAAGGGTCACATGGTGGTGTACCCGTCTGTCATACAACATGTGTGGTTGCGTGTTGGTGGTCCGAGGGCATGGTGGTGTCTGCAGTTTACATCCTAGAATGCAGCATGTGACACTGTGTCATGCACATGGCTCATCTGGGATGCCTTTCATGGGGGGACTGGACAGTACATGTGAGTGGCCTTTATGTATGTGGGATACCTCCTGGAGCGGTCTGTACCTGTGTTATGGCCCACATCTCTGGTTCTGTGGTATGTGGTGGTAGTGCTAGGTTCTGAGGTATATGGTGGTAGTGCTATTTTGCACTACAGAGACATCAGCCAGGTGTTCCTCACTGCACAGATGTCAGTACTCCCCATTGTTGGATCTGCAGTGGCCAGCTGTGAATATGGATGCTACACATCTAGCACTGGTTAGCATAAGAAAACAATGCAGTTGTCCTGTAGGTGTATGGGAGTTAACCTGTGTTTAGGACATTGGCCTTGGAATGGCACTGTGTGGGCAGATGCGACTTGGGTAATATCCACACTCCCTTGTATCATGGATGCATGTGATAAGTGACAAAGGCCTGCCTACTGTCAGCCATGTCATCCCAGAATGTCAGCTGATTTGTAAAAGACCGGTGTCAAATATATGTAGAGCAGCGGATCTTGCTAACAATGACAACTACTAACACCAGAGCCCATTACAATGTGTTCTTTATGTCTATCTGTAATAGCATGGCCACTGTGGCCACCCGTGTTTAGCATCAGAGTGCATCCCAGTCAGCCCTGTGCTACTAGGAGTATGAGCATGCCCAGTATATCCTTGTGTAGATGGACACATAGTAGTGCATTCCGACCAGCCCTGTGCTACTAAGTGTGTGAGCATGCCCCCTGTACTTCTAAGTGTATGAGCATGCCCAGTGACACCTTGTATTGGTTATGTGCCTCTGTGTATGGGCATGGCCATTGTAACCCTGTATAGTGGTAGTAGTCGCCCATTCCACAGATGGGCATACTCCAGGTCAGGATGGATTCATACTTTAAACACACAGGTTCACAGGTATGTACATCTTAACTGCCAGCATCTCTGCTGATGTCCGCATTCCCAGACGGTCATAATGACAGCCTTGACATGTGTAGTCTGTGTGGCGCGATTCGTATATATGTAGTATTGTAATAGTAATCTGTAAATAGGCAAGTGTTCAGTACCCGACAATGGCGTGTGTATGTCTGTCCCCGTTTGCCGATGGACTCTAAATTGCTTTTAGACTGCCCACACTCCATACATTTCTTATACCCACTGTTAGCAAGGCCAATGATGTCACCCATCTACAAATACACCTCTGGGAGGGCTGTGTCCCAGTAATGTCGGTAGTGCATTCTGTAACTGCATAATGCTGTAGTGTAATAAAGTAGTTAGGTTGGTGTTCTAGTCCCACACTTGCTGTGTGTGTGTGTCTCCCCATTTGCATGAGGACTGAGTAATACCTTTATACTGCTCACACTCCATATATTTCTTATACCCACCATTAGCAAGGCCGATGATAATACCCATCTACAAATACACCTCTGGGAGTGTTATGTCCCAGTAATCTTGGTAGCGTGTTCTGTAACTGTGTAATGCTGTAGTGTAATAAAGTAGTTAGGTCAGTATTCTAGTCCCACACTTGCCGTGTGTGTGTGTGTGTGTGTGTGTGTGTGTGTGTGTGTGTGTGTGTGTGTGTGTGTGTGTGTGTGTGTGTGTGTGTGTGTGTGTGTGTGTGTGTGTGTGTGTGTGTGTCTCCACGTTTGCCTGAGGACTGAGTAATACCTTTATACTGCTCACACTCCATAAATTTCTTATACCCACCGGTAGCAAGGCCGATGATGTCACCCATTTACAAATACACCTCTGGGAGTGCTGTTTTCCAGTAATCTTGGTAGTGTGTTCTGTAACTGCGTAATGCTATAGTGTAATAAAGTAGCTAGGTCGGTGTTCTAATCCCACACTTGCCGTGTGTGTGTCTCCCCATTTGCCTGAGGACTGAGTAATACCTTAATACTAATCACACTCCATACATTTCTTATACCCACCGGTAGCAAGGCCGATGATGTCACCCATCTACAAATACACCTCTGGGAGTACTGTGTTCCAGTAATCTCGGTAGTGCGTTCTGTAACTGCATAATGCTGTAGTGTGATAAAGTAGTTAAGTCAGTGTTCTAGTCCCACATTTGCCATGTGTGTGTCTCCCCGTTTGCCTGAGGACTGATTAATACTATTATACAGCTCACGTTCCATACATTTCTTATACCCACTGTTAGCAAGGCCAATGATGTCACCCATCTACAAATACACCTCTGGGAGTGCTGTGCTACAGTAATCTTGGTAGCGCGTTCTGTAACTGCATAATGCTGTAGTGTAATAAAGTAGCTAGGTCGGTGTTCTAGTCCCACACTTGTTGATTGTGTGTGTGTCTCCCCCGTTTGACTGAGTAATACCTTTGTATTGCTCACACTCCATACATTTCTTATACCCACCATTAGCAAGGCTGATGATGTCACCCATCTACAAATACACCTCTGGGAGTGCTGTGTTCCAGTAATCTTGATAGCGCGTTCTGTGACTGCATAATGCTGTAGTGTAATAAAGTAGTTAGGTCGGTGTTCTAGTCCCACACTTGCCGTAGGTGTATGTGTCTCACCGTTTGCCTGAGGACTGAGTAATACCTTTATACTGCTCACACTCCATACATTTCTTATACCCACTGTTAGCAAGGCCGATGATGTCATCCATCTACAAATACACTTCTGGGAGTGCTGTGTCCCAGTAATCTCGGTAGCGCGTTCTGTAACTGTTTAATGCTGTAGTGTAATAAAGTAGTTAGGTTGGTGTTCTAGTCTCACACTTGCCGTGTGTGTCTCCCCATTTGCCAAGGACTGAGTAATACCTTTATACTGCTCACACCCCATACATTTCTTATACCCACCATTAGCAAGGCTGATGATGTCACCCATCTACAAATACACCTCTGGGAGTGTTGTGTTCCAGTATTCTCGGTAGCACATTCTGTTACTGCGTAATGCTGTAGTGTAATAAAGTCGTTAGGTCGGTGTTCTAGTCTCACATTTGCCATGTGTGTGTCTCCCCATTTGCCTGAGGACTGAGTAATCCCTTTGTACTGCTCACACTCCATACATTTCTTAAACCCACCATTAGCAAGGCCGATGATGTCATCCATCTACAAATACTGAGAGTGCTGTGTCCCAGTAATCTCAGTAGCACCCTCTGTAACTGTGTAATGCTGTAGTGTAGTAAAGTAGTTAGGTCGGTGTTCAAATCCCAGACATGCCAAGTGTGTGTGTCTGCCTGCATGAAACAAGTACAGTGCTTTGTAGTATTCACTGTAGCATGTGCTCTAAACGCGTGTTGCTGCAGTGTAATATGATAGGAGTTTATATACAGGACATGGCAAGTGTGTGTTTGTCTGTCAGAGCCTGTGTAGAGAGGGCCACGATTGTCTTACCATTGGACATGTTTGGGAGTGGGTTTTGTAGTTTTCCTATATAGAATCCATCTTATGACACATTGGCCACCTTACGAGGGTACAGCTCTCAGTCAGCCACAGCACTGTGTTGGCAAGCCATACCCATACATCTGGCAAAAGGGCTGTGAACTAAGTATGCAGCCCTACTAGTACCCGGTATATGTCCCGCACCCATGTGCCATGCACATACAACCTTGCCTAGGATATCCCACTATGTTGCTAGTAACATGCACATTGAGGACAGATAGTAGGCATGGTGTGACCGCAGTGGCCTGCAGAGGACATGGCACCCTGTACAGCGGTACAATAGGCACATATATGCGGACATTGTGCCTTCACTATGTTCCACACTGAATGGCTGCAACATATGTGGTGCCATCATATGTGATCCACTAAGGCCAGACAATGCTGTACACATGTGCCCTATATGGGCCCATGCCACTGACACCATGGAATACCTGTCCATTCTATACATGCAGGTGCAGGGCCAACCTGCTCACTGTAAGCAGGTTTCGCCACACCAGGACAGTATTGGCATATCAGGGTATTATAGGCTGTGTACACTACATTTGTCTGCCAAGCCAGGTACACCTGTACATGTCACTGTACAGTATTGTGGGACATGCACATCCCAGGCAATGTCCATGTGAAGGACTATCAAACACAGACATGGCATGCATTGCAAAGCTATGGCCCTATACATTGGTAACCAGGATGTAAGGCCAGATATTGCAGTACCCATCTGTGTGGGACATTGCAGACACTACACCTCTGCACTGCACACCATTGTCGGGTGTTGCAATGGCAAGGATTACCCCCCACCCAGTCTTGTACAGCCATCTTGCACAGCCAAACACTACACACCCATGGAGCAATGCATACCTGCATGACAGTACTGGCACCCTGTGTCTGTGTGTGGGTTGTGATGCTCCCAACCACAGTCATTCCCAGTATAAACCTCGTTGGCATACCAACAGTTGTCAAGCACTTTCACATGGCCTAGCCCATTGAACCTCCAGATATCCCCATGTGGTGAATGTGGTCCTCTGCATTACTGTGGTGATGCAAACTAAGTAGTTACATTGTATATTTGCCGCCCTTGCAAAGGTGTCAATGCATGTCCATTAGAGTGTGGTTGTGGTGACAATGGCATCCGTTCACGTGGACTGACATGTGTGCCACACCTAATGTATGTCTACTATATCTGTTGCAGATGGCACTCACTCACCTACACACATGTTCTTACAGCACTGCAACATGCCGCCTCTGTGGCACATGTAGTAACGTCATGCATATGTAATAGTAATGAGTAGTCAGGGGTTTGCCCCTGTACTATTCAGCATGTGGCAGATTATGGTTAAGTCTCCAAGCCCTTCCCTGGTGTACATTGCCTGTCCAGCACACACACTCTCCGGTGGATGTGAAGGTGTACACCTGCACAGCAGCAGCATGTGTATTGTAACAGATGGAAATGGTCAGGTGATGGCCTCTGCACCTATTGCAGTCCTCCTCGAGCTGATTGCATGTGGTACAGCTGTGATGGTGTTCCCATAGCCATCCGCATGATAAACACAGTACACTATCTAGGGAAACATGTTATTATCTGGCCATGACAGTTGCTGTGAGTGGTACCTGGATGTGGTGTTCTGACACGGCATCGCAGATGATATCTGGATGTACCTCAATCATTTTCAACAGTGGGAAATAGCTTAATGACATGAGGGTGATGTGCCACACAACTACAGCATGTAAGTGTAGCTATGCTGCATTGAGACTACTGCCTGTTTAACATGTGTGTGGCAATGACTATTCTGCATGTTAAAATACAGACATGACAGTACTCTGTTCATGAGGGAACCCCATCTGTAGGGCCATCTGTGAGCAGGTAAGTGTGTACAACCATTTGTTTCCTGTGTTACACACTGAACACACTTCTGTGCACAGCAGAAGCATGGTGTGGGGATTACAGACAGTACATGATGATAGGGATGCGTTACTGCCATTGCATCCCTGACTGGACATGTGTCACATGAGACAGTGGTATGACTGACACTGTGTGGGACTCCCAGTGACAAGCCAATGATGGGCAACTGTTCAACTGTTCATAGCTGCGTTCACACGTCTACTACACATTGTACAGTTGCCATGTGGTATATATGCATGTGTTGTGCTCCCTCTGCAAATGTATACCATCTGTTGGGTTGCTGGTGATATCTATGCATACTGTCGTAGGTAATCCTGTATGCTGTTATCTATCACTAAGCCATATGTGGGTTTAAAATGCAGCACCATAGGCCGAATGGGTTGGTAGGTCCTGGCAGATCCTCCTGACCCACTTCAGCTGGCCATGGCACCAGGCACTAGCACATCTGGGTCCCAGCCATTAACATCAACCTCTGCTGGCTCTGCACCCCCTTCTGGTGGTACCACCACTGAGGATGGAGCATGTCCCCCTTGGGAGCAGGACCAGACAGGTACACATCTGCTGTTGTGCGTTCCCGGACATGTTGTGTAGGTGGCTCCCTAAGGGGTTACGAAGCCAGATACGCCAGTTCAAGGGTGGAGTGTCACATTTACAGGGTGATGCTACCTCTCCTGGACAGCCCCCAGCACTGCTTCCTTTGCAGCTGTGTAGGTGCAGTGGCAGTTGCCCATGGCTGGAGACCTCCGTCCCACTGTTTCCATGGGCTTTTGAATGCCGAAGACCCATCCAGGGTGTATCCCCCCCCACATGTGTCATATACCAACCCTGTATGCTGTCATTTCTGTGCTCCTACCTATCCTCCACGGCAATACCTACACTCCTGCCCCAACATCTGACCCTCACCTACGGACACATAAGGCCATTCGGCTCCTAGGACACCATCTGCCCAATACATAGCTGTCCATTACACACATGTGCCCACTGGACACATGAAACCCTTGTAATATGCATTATAAGATACTACTGTTATCCTCATCACTGTCCCTCAGGCGCACGGTCCTGGTATGCACATCACTCCTACATGGCTCAGGTACACGTGAGGAAGACGACCCTATTGTACACAAAACACTACCGGTCCCTCTATGGTTACACCATTTACCTTTATCATGATGATGATGTTGCACACAGCACATTGCAGGAGTACTGTTCACACATAATGATTGGACAGGTGCTGTTGTGTTAATATACATTACATGCACAGAGTGATGTATACGGCCAATGTACAACTACTGTCTGTCTGAGGGAGTCTTGTGATAACATAGAGCAACACCACTACATAATAGAGGCATCGCTGGTGTTTCCCGTTTCATTCGTTTGTAATGTTTTGTTGCCACATGTCATGTCCCTGATACATCTCTATATATGTATGTACCTATATGCTGGAAATAAATACTGACATGTACTTCGACATGATGGGATACACTCCTATACTGTTGAATGACTGCACTGTATGATATCCTCTGGTTACTGCCTCTTATGCTCAATTAGCCTCTACATTGCTTAACCAATGCAATACTCGCATACTGGTAGCCAACCACGCTTACACCCACTCGTTCCTGCACTTGCTAATGCACTGGCATTGGTGCTTGCATCTGGCACTCACACCTCTAGGTGTGAGCAAGGACCACAATATTACCTTGTGATGTCTATTACATCGTACTAAATGACACCAGTATCGGGATTGGCCACCCATTAGGCGACGGCATCGCGTTCGACTGTACGGAATCTGTGGCCTGTCCAGTGACACAATCATATTTGTGTGTACCTCATACAATGTGCTCCCACCTTGTGATGCCTATTGCATCGGAATACATGAATACAGTATCGGAAATAGCTGCCTATTAGGTGACGGCATGGTTTCATCTGTACGGAATCAGTGGCCTGTCCAGAGAATCATTCATATCCGTGTGTTCCTCTTAGGCATACTTTGTGATGCCTATCACATTGGACTACATGACTACAATCATAGCCGGCCTTAGGCATAGGCCAACTAAGCGGCTGCCTAGGGCACTGCTTTAGTGGGTGCACTTTACCAGTATTTATTTGGTGTAGGTAGACCAGGATGGGGGCACTGGGTGGTGTGGCGGGGGGTGCCATTGTGCACTCTGCCTAGCGCACCAGTTGACCTAAGGCCACTCCTGACTACAGTATCAGGAATGGCTGCCCATTAGGCGACTGTATGGCATTCGAATGTACGGAATCAGTGGCCTGTCCAGTGAATCATTCATAATTGTGTGTTCCTCTTACAATCTGCTGCCACCTTGTAATGCCTATCACATTGGACTACATGACTACTGTGTCGTGAATGGCTGCCCATTAGGCAATGGCATGACGTTCGACTGTACGGAATCAGCAGCCTGTCCAGTGGATTAATCATATTTGTGTGTTCCGCATATACTCTGCTCCTGTCTGGCTGATACATGGGAACTGAGACCCTGAATTACAAATGAGTAGTTGGGTTGTGGTAGCCACATCTGTCGGACGGGTCATGCTACCGCATACCTATTATAGGTTTGCCACCTTCTCAATTGGCCAAGGTAGGACTTTAGGGTTACCACCTGTCTCACTTTGCGAGGGACAGAGCGAAAATAATCAAGACATATCACATGTCCAGATTACCGGACATTATTATATTCTATATTTCATTAATAATTGCATACAACAGTTATTTTATATATGACACTTCTGTATGTTATGTGAAGTAGCATAAGCAATTCAAATGCAACTAGATTAAGCTTTTATTTGTGCAAATAAGTGTAATCCTGTACTATGCACGGCGGTAGGTATGTTTAGTCCTGAAATGTCTGACATTTCTACAGAATATGTCTCACTCTGGCCATTTGGAAAGGTGGCACCCCTATAGGACCTGTATGTAGAGAAATCAGACTTTGCAGAGCAACACACCCACAGCCAGGAGAAAGGGGTGTACTTCACTGTTTCACCTAAATAAAAGGTTAATCTTGTAGCATTATAGTTGCTTATACTGGTACCTATCAGAGGAACATAATTGTTTTATGCTACTACTACAGACAATATAGGTAGTCTTTGCCCTAAATCACAGGACATTTGCCTTAATTACAGTTATTATGCAGGATACAACTGCTCACAGGGGAGTGTCCCTTGCAAAGGTGGACAGGTGGTAACCCAAACCTTTTTATTCTATCAATCTTCTAAGGTAGTTGGCGGAACATGCACTTTCTTCCATGGGGCAGTCCATTAGAACCGGCCCATCCAACCCTGGAACGCCTGGATCAATAATTGCATACCCATAGTTCCCCCACCTGCCACTACTCTACAAGACTCATCCTTACTGTGGATGTAGGTGGATGCAGGTGGGATATGAACACACCCCTACAGATTGCCCACTCTCCCTGTGTCGGGACACATGTCATACATTGTGTCATTCCATGTGTTATCAGGCTTGCACAACCTACTGTTCCATGTATAGCTACATCCTGGTCTTAACTGTGTTACTCCCATTAACTGAAGGTACCAAATTTTTGGTGTCCCGCAAGGGACGTCGCTGTCCATGTTTAAAGTGTAGACCTTGTAGATCTCTCCCACTGGTAGTTTCCTGCCGGTGGTCTGGGAACCAGTGTTGTATTTACCTTTATTGTGTGTCTGTATGTCTCACTGGCCTACCTGGGGGGAGGTGGTAAGTAGACGTTTGTTGAGTGGACCTCCCACCAACATATGCCCAGTCTAAACATGTTACCCGTAACTGCTGTAACATAACCTAGGTATATACATGTGTATTTCACTGTAACATATATATCTATTTACATTAATATATACAGACATATCTGCATATGTATTCATACATGTATATTCATATCTTGCTGTTATATATATATATATATATATATATATATATATATATATATATATATATATGGGTCTACTTCTTTTGACCTAACTTTCATTTGCCTGACACTTAATTTGCCCGACACTTCATTTGACTGACAAGTATTATTAGCAAGAAAATGGAATATGCCCCCTTCCCCACTATAGTGCAACCCTGGAGTTAGAATATATAGTTAGGGGGGGTGTGGGGGGCAAAGCCCCCCACTTCATTTCATATGATATTGTTAACTTTTGATGTAATATTGCTTAGTAAAAGAAAAGTAAGTGGGGGGCTTCGCCCCCCACACCCCCCATTCTGGCGATTCTAACTCCATCTATATATTCTAACTCCAGAGTCGCACTACAGTGTGGAAGGGGGCATATTCCATTTTCTTGCTAATAATACTTGTCAGTCAAATGAAGTGTCGGGCAAATGAAGTGTTAGGCAAATGAAATTTCAGTCATTTGGTCTCAGGCAAATGGGTGTCAGGCAAATGGGAGTTAGGTCAAAAGAAGTAGACCTATATATATATATATATATATATGTATGATTATATATATACATCAGTGTGTCAATACAGTCCCCGCTCATATGCACTTACACATGCATAATGATATTTATAAGCTACACCAGCATACTAGTGCCTTATTCATTATAACACCGACACACTCCAGTCACCCTGTAATCGGTATGTAGCACATTATACAGTGGACAGATGTCATTATATGTTCATGTAGGGATTACCGATGGTAATTGGAATGTGATAGTGTGGTTCAACCTGTCCCTCTTCTGCACAGCCTATTATTCCATGTTCTGTCGATGTTTGTATGGGCACACTCCTATTATTTATATTAACAAATGGAATACATGTGTTACAGAATTTGAACATCAACATATATTGTTGTCTGCATGTGAGTATGCATGTATACTCATTACGACCTAGCTGACCTCCACTAGTCCATTAGAACTGGCCCATCCAACCCTGGCATGCCTGGATCCATAATTGCATATCCATAGTTCCTCCACCCCACCTGTTTTAAATTTACACGCGTAACATCCATTATCCACTTCTTATCGCAGCCATGACACACCTTTACACATTTCCCTCTCCAGAGCTTTTGGGGCCCTACACACATTCTGTCTCACCTCGTGTATTCACAGGGTCTCCTGCCATGTATATTTGTACATACATGCCTTTTCTGTGGTTATGGAATACGGGCATTTGCGCTTTCCAGTTTTTGGAGGTCCCAGCATGGAACTACATTCCGTCTGTGTGTAAAGTAGACCTAGCATTTCAACGATATTACTCCCACTGGTAATACCCTGTCTGTGGTCTGTGGTGTGAGTAGCAGTGCTCTGCTCACTTCTGGGCAGCTTTTTATGACATATGCTGAAAGGACTTTATAATACCAAAATTGCTCTTGATTCCCTTCACATCCCTTGTGTATGCTTTACTGTTACAAAGTCCATTCTTCATATGTATTTATATATATCTATATATATATATCTATATATATATATATCTATATATATATATATATATATATATATATATATATATATTTCTCATGTATGTAGATATATATCTATACACACATATATGTGTGTGTGTGTGTGTGTATGTATATATATATATATATATATATATATATATATATATATATATATATATATATATATATATGTTACATCTGTACATACAAACATACATTTCCTATGCTGGGAGCTGCTTACACCCGCGCAGGAGCACTCGCCTATGCTTACTGTGCATTACATATGTTTACTGTCACTTATTTATGCTTATTTGTGCCTTATACATTATGACAATACCACTGTGACTGAAAGGAACATGCGATACACACATTCACCTTTACATGTTTAAATGTCGGCTTTACAGCAGGGTAACATTCATTCCAAGGAAAATTATATGTGCTATTTTCGACCTTGAACCGTGAATGCCTTTCTTTTTGTTAGGCGGATGCTCTAACCACTACACTATTGGTGTTCTGTCTTATTTATATGTATACCGATGGTGCATAGTTACCCAAACACATGCCTCATCACTTCACTTACACAGCAGGCATCCATTTACCTTTTGGGAAAAATGCACTACTACATATGTGTCATTCCCTATTCCCTACTGCCCTGGAATCGTGCCGAATGTTGACTCAATCCGAGGATATTCAGACCTCTACAGCCTATAGTCCTGGCACATATGTGTGTTCGATTTTCAGGGTGTTCATATGGTCTTCAGGGTTTAGGCTTGTCCGACTGGGAACTGGGACTGCCCTGTACCTAGTTAAAAGTCAGACTTAGCAAGGGGAGATCGTTTGTTCCACTTTTAGTGTCCTACCTGTGGTTGAGGATGCAGAGGTGTGCTCACCGATGACCATCCTGATATATAACAGCACTAACTATTACGGGGATTTCCTATATTGTGACCATGTTCATTCTTCATATCTACATGTATTTATATATATATATATATATATATATATATATATATATATATATATATATATATATATATATATATCTGTGTGTATATCAGTTTGTACATACACATGCATATACACCTGCATGCTCATTTACATTTCCCATACCGTTGAATCACCGCCACCTACCGTTGTGCATACACGCTTGCATACCCGCTTATGTCTCAGTTTGCCACCTTTTCATATGGCCAAAGTGGAGCATTTTCGGGACACACATCAGACTTTACAGGCTGACACATACCCACAGTCAGTACAAAGGTTAGATCTTTACTTATTTCCCTAAATGAACGCTTATTCTTGTAGCGGTTTGTTTGCTTCATCTGTTTCATGTAACTTTGAGTATGTTACATAAATAACTGTTTTATGCAACTGTTACATGAAATATGGGACATATTTCCTACAATCACAGGACATTTGCCATTGCACTATATTTGGTCTGGACACAACTACCCAAAAAGGGACTGTCCCTCACAAGGTGGGGCAGGTGGTAACCCTACTTACATCTGCTTTACAGCGCCTTAAGCACCCTATATCTGACTGCCACTATGCGAATGTGTAAGGTATATATTCCCGATAATGCACGTGGGGAAACGTGCATCACGGTCAGGTGTTTAATCCCGGGTTGTAGGTTCTGCAGGACTGGCTGGAGGCTGAGCAGTCTTGTGGACAACTACTGCTCAGACGTGTGTCCAGATGTATACAGGACTGGACATCGTGTCGTGACACCAAGTCTAATGTTTAGAACAGATACATATCCCATGAGGGATATCCAAAAATTGTGGGGACTGATGACCATCTTTGCTTTAAGGCTGTAAGGTAGGGTTATACTTGCAGGGGATACATAGTCTGCAATCCTGAGAATGCCTAGGGTGAGACTGCCTACTAGATATGGGTAGGGGTCACTATGTGCAGATATGGCCACGCCTAGCTAGCAGCCCGAATATGGCTGGTTTTGGTGGATGTTCAGGAAGGGGGAGGGGTGGTGTGCTGTGAAGAGGATGATGGGTATTCAATTATGTATCCAGGTGTGTTGGGGTTGGATGGGTCAGTTCAGGTCAGACCATTATGTGGGTATGTGCCGGTAATTATTCTGTACATGTGTATTGCACATTTTAATGTTCACATGTTTGTGGGAGTGTATTGTAGATGTGTATATTTGTTCTTTGGTTATCTTCCTGATTCACACACTGCTCCCTCATAGACCTCCAGTTCACCTATTGTGCATCCAACCCAGTCTCCCCTTTGTGAATTATTACATTACCCATCAACCCCCACCCCCATATTCCACAATCA